>NC_066585.1:349792011-350092011 GCF_024323335.1 Lathyrus oleraceus | reverse complement strand
GTTTGGAAAGCAAGTACACTTTCACCCATTCCACTCCATACTTTCATGGACCATCCTTTGTACCTCAAGACAGCAGAGGTTATCATGAATTTTCTGCAAGAACAAACACTAGACAAGCCACATTGGACAGCAAGAACAAACCAACTTCACTCATTCTCTCAAACTTCATCTTTTGTGCATTTCTAAAAATCTGTCAACATGGGCCAAAGAACAGAACCTGGCCTTGCTTAATACAATATCCAACATCATTTTCTGTCATAGAAAACCACTAGGAGCAGCCATCATCTTGCAGACAAACATCATTCATCCTCTAAGAACATTCACTTTGCTTTTGGCATTTTCCAATTTTCTGTCCAAGAACTCAAAGAGAACAAAACCTTGCATTGCTGTTTCACTATTTTTTCACCATTTTGAACCTGTTTTCCACCACCATCCTACAGCAGACCAACCACAGAAATTCATGCTCTAAAAAACTGCATCCTTTGGCATTTTCCAAAACCAGTCAAGAAACTCCAAAGAACAAAACTTGGCCTTGCCTAAAACATCATTCAAACAACATTATGGACCTGTTGCAACCACCTTCCTCCATCTGTAAGCTCCTTTTCCACTGATGCATTAACAGCCATTCATCCACGACAGTCCAAGTTTGAAGCCCTTCCAAGCCATTTCAAGCCAAACATCAATCATCATCCATCATTGGAAGGCTTGTGGAGCATCTGTTTTAGGCCAACAACATCAAAAGACCATTGTATCACAACTGTCCATCAATTTTGGTAAGTTTTCGAGTATCACCATTTGATAAATGAATACATGCTTTTAAAAGATCTCTTGATGCTGAGCTCAACAGTGGTCGTGGTTTTAAAAATGATTGAATATTTCCAAAGATATGTTGTTTTGAAGTTTGATGATGGATTCTTTTCTTGCTCGATTCATGAGTTATAGCTTGTTTTAATGAAAACCATGATTGGATTTGGGTTGTATGCTGTTTGCTGATCATGATGTTGTGTTTAATTCCCATTTCTGGGATTTTTGTTCATCATTGATGATGAACATTACTGTAGCAAAAACCCTAAGTATGTGTTTTGTGGCCCAGAAACCATGTTGCTCGTGTTACTGTTCCCATCAACCCAGAACCAATCAAAACATTTCCCTTCGTCGCCCAAAACGGCGCGTTTTGATAAGTGGCCACGTTATTTACAAAAATGCCATGGCCGGACCCCATTGAACCATTAAACCATGTGTGTTTTCAATTATTATTTCATTTTGATGCATCAACTTACAAAAATCATTGTGCATCCAATTTTAATCCAAAAATCATGGGATTTTTTGTGTTGTGTTCCTCATGGTCTCTACTTTTTTATCATTATTTTTCCAGAATTTTGTGATCAATGGATTTTAATTGGTGCTAGGGTTTGTGACATGTGACCAATTTTTGTACACTTTGCCAAAACATTTGTGAAATGGTGACACTTCATCCAATGGCTCCCAAATTTTTTGTGCTTAAACTAGACACACTCATGGTGATTTTGGTGTAGAGTTTGTGAATTTATCATTGCTGGTTTGTGAGTTATGAATTTTTGAATTAGGGTGTGACAATTTGTGTGACACCATTGATGTGCAACTTCATGATTTTCATTACCATGCTTCTTGACCTCCAATTGATCTGATTTTTTGCATGAACCTACTCTTGTATGTCTAGTTTACATGTGAATTTTCTTGGAATTATTTGTGGCATTTCCTAATTGTTTGAGATTTTCTCCCCTGGTTAGTCATATGTTGACTTTGTGTGACACATGTTCCCATTTCATTTGTGAAATTCTCATACTTTATTGGATGGGCATGAAATTTGACATGAGATAACTAGACTTCCTAAGCTTTTCCATGGTTTTAGTCCCATTCATTTATCATACACCATCTCTGACTTATGATTTTTCTAAGTTGATACATGTTTGGTTGACTTCTTTGAGCATGTTCAAAATTGCTTTGACTTTCTGATTTTCATTGACTGCCTTCCACTTGTCCAAATGAGATGAAATTTGACATGCTTACCATGCTATGTGTTAAGATTGATCATGATTTATTTGGTGATTTTTGGAAATGTTTGAGATTGCTTTTGATGCAAGTCTTGCTGTTGACTTCTATGAGCTTCTAAATGCCATGTTTTGACATAATTTGTTCATGAAATGATGATGATGATTGATATGAATGTGAACCCAATTGGTCTTGTTTCTTAATTGTTTGAACATGATTTTGGTTGACTTTCCTTTGCTGTTTTGACTTTTTCATTCCTCTTTGACCCTAGGCTTGCCCTAGTGGTCCTGTTACTCACTTTTGAGCTTGTGTTTTCAGGTTGACCAACAAATGACCAATGAGACCAATCCTTTTTTATTGAGCTTGCTTGATTATCATTGACTAACTTGTTTGTTTTGTAGGTGGCTTGACTCATGTGATTTGAGTGTTGTGCTTGGCACATTTGATTATCTGTTTTGACTGTTGTTTCCCAATTCCTTTTGCTTTGACTTGTGAACTGTGTACTGATCAGTTTGACCATTTCAGGTACCATTAGTTGCTTAAGTTCCTTGAACTTGCTTTGCTTTGCTATTTAGCAACTTGCTTGAGGTATAATTTCTCATCTCCATGTAGTCTGGAAGACCTGGCCTGTTACTTGGCCAGGCAACTGTCTGAAGTCCTCCTTAAGAGGCAATGTTTGGGATTGTTTAATTTTGTCCTTGCATAGAGTCAAAGTCCTCCTAAGTGAAGAGGCAATTGGCAGAACCCAAGGGATATGCAATCTATCCCCTGCTATTCTGTGTGTCATCTGCTTTGCTCGCACCACTGTGTTGATGCATTGCAGATACAAACCCAAGATCTTGTACAATTGTACAGTTGAGTCAGTATCAAATGTGTAGAAAGGTTCCCACTTTCTGAACCCACACATTCTTGTCTTAAGCTCTCCCAGGCCAGGGATAAGAGCTGTGAAGTCTTATCTTCACTCACCTTTCATCTGCTTCACCTTAGTCTCTCAATGGCAAGGTTAAGAGCAACATCCACCCAGTTCCAGAGGTTTGTTTGTTGAGGTTGATATGACCCCTCGACTAAAACCTAACCCTTGTTTGAGCCACTTGCTTGTGTATAGTGTGTGCTATCTGTGCTTGTAGGATTGTTTGACTTGCTTCCTGTGCAAGTTAGGATTGTTTGACTTGCTTCCTGTGCAAGTTAGGGTTTGTTTGACTTGCTTCCTGTGCAAGTTAGGTTTTGCTTGGCTTGCTTCCTGTGCAAGTTAGGTGTGCGTGTGGCTTGCTTCCTGTGCAAGTCATGTTTAGGATAGGCTGGCTCCCTGTGCCAGTTAGCTAGAAACCTTAACTTAGGGATGATTTTGCATGATAACATCTAGGCTCGAGTCGTAGTCTCCCTAGTTGTGTCTCCCTCTGTTATCTGGTTAGGCTAGTCCTTTATCCCTCTGTAGGGGAACTACGTCGCCCTGATCCTCATACCAGATGAGGTACGTAGGCAGGAGATGAGCAGATCTCTCCGGGCGCCTGTGTCTTTGTTTTGTCTTGTTGTGTGCTTGGAAGCTGATGTAAGTCCATCGAGTGGCATTTGGGTTCCAGTGTGCGTGTGTTTGGTTCGGATGCTGATGTAAGTCCAGTGATTGGCATTCAGGCTCCACGTTTGCCTTTGCCTTTGTTTGTTTGTGCGCGTGTCAGCCGAGCTACGAATGCTCTGATTCTTCTCTCGTCCGAGAAGATACGTATGCATAGGATGCGATATCCTAGCGAGCATGTGTTGTTTCCCCAGTCCGAACTACTTTGACTCTGATGTCTATGCCTGATAGACTAAGTAGGCCCAGGATGCGATATTCTGCCGAGTCTATCTTGTTTGTTTTCCTGTGTCTCATTCAGCCGGTATTTGTATGTGTGTGAGCAGTGTTTAGCAACCACTTTCCTTTCTATTGTGCGTGGATCCCGTCGAGTACGACGGATGCGTAGGGGTGCTAATACCTTCCCTTCGCATAACCGACTCCCGAACCCATTCTCTTTGGTCGCGAGACCATGTTCTTTCCAGGTTTACTCTGAGCGTTTCCTTTCCCTCTTTTGGGATAAATAACGCACGGTGGCGGGTCTGTTGTTCTTGTTTTCCCGCCGGTTTTTCGCGTGATGCGACAGTATGCTAGGCACAAATAATGATTAAAATGAGTCCAAAATCATGCACAAGTGATGCTGAAACTTTAACATGAGGCCATGCAATGTGAAATGAAAATTGGTCATTAAAATCTTCCAAACGGGGCCATGCATTACACCCATACGGAAGTCACTCAAAAATGCTCCAAATGCCATGATCTTAGATTATTTGGAAACGTAGCATGAAAGGGAGAAACTTTTATGTTGAAACTTTTTCCATTTGGATCTTGGATCATGATGAATTTTAAGGTGGAAGTTGGAGAAATCAAACATAGTTGAAAATTTTCTAAGTTAAAAGTCAAATGATCACCTTTTCCACCTTGAATAACTTTTTCTACGAGCTTCAAATGAAACTGGTTCCTTCTTAAAAGTTGTAGCTCTTTCATTCCTCTTAAAGTTTGTCACAAATTTGACACCATTTGAATATTTCATGAGGGAGTTATGGATTTTAGAAGTTGAGGAAAATTGTTTGTTCAATGATGATGACCCAAAATGACCTATAATGTTTCCTCTTGGTACATGCCCTTGAAAGTAGAATTTGACATTTCTTAGACAACAAAAGTTGGAGAATACATCTTGAAATTGATCATGAAACATATATGTCCTTCATATCATAAAAATTGAGCAAGTTATGGTTCTTGGAAGTTGACCTTCCATATAGGGCATAAACAAAATGACATATAATCTTTCACCATAAAAAATGACTTTCGCAGTAAAATTAGCTATTGATGTCTACATGAAAGGTGTTTGAAATGTCATAAAGCGTAAATTTTCTCTTGGAATCATTTTCATATGACAAACATTGTAGGAGATAGGGTCTAGGAAACCCTAGATTTGACCAGTTGACTTCTCTGGTCAACCTCCTTAAACCAACTTGGAAACTTGAAGTTCTTTTGCTCTTTGGGGCTCATGGAGAATAATATATGCTTTATATTATGTATAATAAAGTATCCCTTGATATCTTTGACCAATTGTTGAAGAAACTTGTTGAGGAAGTCACATAAGATACCTATATGAATTACGACTTCCAAGGCAAACAAGCTTCAAACTCTTGATGAACTCTTGATAAAAATGAAAATTAAAGAACATGCGGATACATATATGATACTTAGAACTATTTTAACCTTTTATTGATTGATCTCTTACATTGAGGGTTTCAAACCCTAGATATGAACTTGGTAGGGGCACAAATGGACACCCATACCCACAAAAGAAATAACATTACACATAGACATATTTTTGATATTTTGGTTAGTAAATAAATAAAAATAAAGCATGATACAATCAAAAGTTCTTGGTGATCTCTCCCAATGAAAACCCAATGAGTGAGGGGTGAGGAGGATGCCAAGGTGTGATCCAAAAGCCAATGCAAATGATGGCATATCATGATGGACTTTAGGGTCAAAATTAAGCTCTTACACCTTCCCAGTCAGATGTTCTCTCACCTGTCAATTGTTCCCAAAAACAGAATGCTTCATATTTCCATTCATCTTCTAAAGGACATGCATAGGCTATACCATTCCCATGGGGAAAATGCAACATGTCCTCAATAGTATCTTGGTTTAATTCATAATATCTATTAAATACTATAAACCTTACCGTGCCAGAAGAGTATTGATCAACCAAAGGCGTGTAATAAGTAAAAGAACTCAAAAAATCAAAAGTCAGTTTTTCGTATATAGCGTCATTCAAAGAACATAAGTGTGTTAAATCTAATTTATCAAGTATCCATTGCACACTACTGAGTAATCCTAACCTACATAGACAAGGTCCGTCGGTATAGCTTGTCAGAGTGATTGAATGTTTGTAGAACTTCAAGTACCTTTCTTTTTATAATTTCCCGACTTCTGCCTCACTGAAGATGATGTTAGACAAATCTGTCGTTGGCCTTTCCGTTTCAGCTTGAACTCTTGGATGCATGGTGTGTGAAAAAAATGTTTAAATGGGGTTGTATTTTATGGTTTGGCAATGGGGTTGGGTTGGATGATGATGTTTTCAATAGGTGAATGAGAGTGAGAGTTTGAAAGGTTGGAGATGAAGGGTGTGCGTGGCGGGGTTAAGGTGAGTTAATATGGAGAAAATAGGTTTTGGAAGTTGAAAAGGTGGGATAAAATGTGGAGTTGCGTGTTGAAAGAGGTGTTTTTGGGTTTATGGGCCTGTGGTGAACACCACGATCCTTAAATAAAAAAATTTGCGTTTAGCTCTCTGGCGAACGCCACAGGCTTTAGAAACATGCTATTTTTTATGGCTCAGGAAAAAGGCATAATGGCGGTTGTTAATTATTTTTACAGGCTTCTGAGTGATATATTGATGCTTAATGAAACACATAGCCTAAAAAATATTTAATCAATCAAATAATAAAATTTGAAAAACCAATAAAATAAAACATGCATATAAAATAGATAGATAGAAAATAACATTAATAAAGCTGAAATATTCGCTATGTTTTACGCCGGTAGCTCGACAAAATTAAAAATTAACTTAAAAGCATAAAATCATAGTTTAGAAAAATAGGAAATCCTAATTATAAAGCATAAAATGGTATCCTCCCCCACACTTAAACAAAGCAGTGTCCATAATGCTTCAGTGTCAGGCAGGAATACGGAAACATTTGGTAGAGATTAGCCACTACGATGATCGGTAGGATCGGAGAAAAGGCTCCTGGAATACACCACTTGGTGAAGGTGATCAAATTGTTCATTAGCTATATCTATAAATCTAAGTCTTGGCGAATGGTAGTAACATCAACTCTCATAGCAGCAACTTCGGTTCGAACGATATCCAGTGCCAGATTATGGCTATCAAGAGTTCAACGAATTTCCTGAATTATCCTTCGGTTTTGAATTTAGCTAGTCTTTGAGGGTAAGGGATGATGGCTTATATGGTGGTTGAGGCACGTATGGTTTCGCCTTCTCAACTGCCTCTTTGATTTCATCTTTTTCCTCTGGTTTATCAGGTTGGTCCTTTTTCTAAGCCATCGGCGAAATTTATGTTCTGGGATCAACGGGTTCGTCTAACTCTGTCCCACTTTGCAATGTGATAGCACTAGCTTGACCCTTCAGGTTAGGTTGTGGTTGACCAGGGAAGGCTTCAGTTGGGGATGCGGTAGTTGCTTGTCGCTGGGCTACTTGAGAAATTTGGGTTTCCAACATTTTGTTATGAGTAGCCAAAGCATATACTTTAGTTGCTAATTGTTTCACTATTTCTGAGGTATGGATATTTTGGTTCATAAACTCCTTATTTTGTTGTGTTTGAAAAGAAACAAGGTTTTCCATCATTAACTCAAGATTGGATTTTCTAGGCGCTTGAGGAGCGGCTTGAGGTGCGCCCTGAGCTGGCTTCTGGTAACCAGAAGATGGTTGATTTGGAGCATACAAGGCATTGTTATTCTTATAGGATAAAGTAGGATGGTTTTCCTAACCTGGATTGTAAGTATTTGAGTACGGGTATCCTTGAGCATAATTCAACTGGTCAGGTGCGATGCCTGCTAGTAATTGGTATTCGGAAACGTTATGTCCAGGTACTCCACATAAGTCGCAACTTGGGGCTACTGAAGCCACGGTGGCCGCGTGAGTTATGGTCAAACTTTCAATCTTTTGAGTCAAGGCGTCTACCTTAGCATTGACGTGATTTATGCCACTGACTTCATACATACCTCCTTTTGGTTGATATTTCTCTACAGAAGTGCGCTCTCCTCCCCACTAGTAGTGATTTTATGCCATATTTCCAATAAGTTGATAAGCCTCTTCATATGGTTTACCCATTATAGCGTCGCCGACTGCAGCATCTAGGTTTAATTTGGTGTTACAGGAGAGACCAACATAGAATGTGTGGATAATGAGCCATGGTTCAAGCCCATGATGCGGTCAAATCCTTAGCATGTCCTTATATCTCTCCAACGCTTTCAAAAGTGATTCGTTGTCTTTTTGCCTAAATCTGTTGATTTGGCTTCTTAGCATAGTCGTTTTACTATGTGGGAAATATCTAGCTAAGAAGATATTCTTTAATTCATCCCATGTAGTTATGGAATTGGACGGTAAAGACTGGAGCCAAGCTCTAGCTCTGTCTCTTAAAGAAAAGGGAAAAAGACATAATCGCATTGCCTCGGGATTAACACCATTAGCTTTCATTGTATCTGCATATTGCACAAACACTGACAGATGGAGATTCAGGTCGTCTGTAGGGATGCTAGAGAATTAGTTCTGATGTACAACTTGTAACAGCGAAGGTTTCAACTCGAAATCATTTTGGTCGAAGGCAGGGGAAGCAATGTTGATGTGTGGTTCCTCCTGAGATTGGGCAGCATAGTCCCTTAAAAGACGGTTATCAGGGGCATCCATATCTGGTTCATGTATATTAGGATTAGGAAGGTTATATTTTAAATGGTATTTTCTGATTCGACGTCTTATTTTAATATAACACTCAATTTCTTCTATCAGATGTTCTAACTCATTGTAACACCCACATATAATATATGTCTAAAATACATATTATACATAGTGTAAAACTGGTACTGAAATACATAAGTGCCTAGAAGCACATCATACATATACAATACGTGCCCAAAATAACATAATATGGCATAAATGTACATAAGAGTGCCCAAAATAAAACTACTGATCTAAATCATTAGACAATGATCTCAAAAAATATCTACATAGCGGAAGAAAAGCCACCAGTCCTCAGGTAAGCAAGACATCACTCTATCTTGCCCTTACCCTTATCCTGCTCAGAACCACCTGAAAAATAATCAACAACATGGGGTGAGATAATAATCTCAGTGGGTTCCCTATCTTATGGGTCCACTCGGCTCTAGAGGATTTTCTAATCAATATTCAGCTCATATCCAACTCAAGTCAACAAGGGAACGAAGACTTGAGCGATGGGGAAACTAACTCGCAATTGTATGGCAACATGCATCTGAGTTCTCATAACTCAACCACGATCATTATTCAGATCACGACGCATCAATTCCCGAACGGACTTACGTCTAAGCCAGGCCCGGTTCATGCATGCTCGTATGATTCGACTTTCGCGGTGGATATCAGGTTCCCCTATGGGACTCTAACCCACTTTTAAGAACCGTCACTTGTATGGGACTCTAACCCACTTTGAGTATCTTTCACCGTATGGGACTCTAACCCACTTAGGTGTCCACCTTTCCCCCATGTCCGCCATGGTTGGGGCTCAAACCCAATTGAGGCTCGAATCATTGGTCCCACATCCCAATGCTTACTCATCTAAGCATACCAATGGAGATGTGTACCACCACAGAAAACAAACATTTTGAATACATGATCGGTTCCATAATCATTGGTTCCATGAACCATAACAAAATTCATCAATCACAGGTGACTTCATTCACCACATTACATAAATAATAACATGGCATGTTCCATACAATGCGTCTCATACACATAACTCACATATGTTCCATAACCTAGATTATTCTCCTAAGTTATTAATCATATTATACTACTAGATTTCCTCACTCTCCTTTGTAAGGTTTTTAATCATGTTATTTCACAATCAAACATATCAACCATGTTTAATTTTCATCGTAGTAAAATTCATGGCATTTATAAATCACATCATATTTTATAACATGGAATAATAATAATAGCCATTTACGTTATCTTTCTAACCCATCCGGCCGTGTCCAAAACGGAAGTATAATACTCAATTAATTCATCAATCTATCTTAATCAAGATTTAGGTTAATATTTATTCATTGCATAAGCATTCAACAACGACCTCTCTAGCCTAGTGGTAAGGCATGTACAGTTTCAAGGAGGTCCTGGGTTCGAACCCCCTTGGTGACAAATTCTGTACAGATAGAAAATTAAATTCTGTTCAGTGTTAACCGGTTAACCTAATACGTTAACCGGTTAACGCGCATGAAATTTGCCCAGAAGGTGAATTCGCTAAGGGTTAACCGGTTAACCTAATATGTTAACCGGTTAACACGCATATTTTCATTGTTTTCCACTTCTCAAAACACCATTTTCCTCTGTAACTCCATTTCCAATCAAACCCACACTCCTTCTTCCAACACTCCCACCTCACTACATGTTCATAACCACAAGGATTTCAACATCATAACATAACCATAGAAAATCATATTATCATACCAATCAAAACACATGTTCATGAAAATCAACAAGAGCAAGAACATATTCATCTTGTAGCATGGATATTCATGATTTATCTAACATTCTACAACCCTAATTTTTTTCTAGAAAACTAAAGTTTCTAACTAGAACCCACCTCAAGAAATTGAAGAGGAGAAGTTGTTGAAGATGAGATGAGGATGAAGATGATGGTGTTGGTTCCAAGCTTTCCTTCTTCTTCTTCTTCTCCACTAGCCTTGCTCTCCTTCTTCTCTTAAGCTTCCTCTTTCTTTCTATGCTTTCTGATACATAGAAACCAAATGGCTTATGGTAGGTAACAATAAGGTAGTAACATGTGGACCACAAGCCTTGTAGCATATGTGTGGTTAGAAAGTGATGGAAACAAATATCTTAAGTGGTACCAACCATAATATTTGTTCTACCAGAGCTATTGACCCATTATTAGTGTTACCAAAATGTCCTAATTAATAAAAGGTCAGTTCCAAATAATATTAATTAAGTCAACCTGAACTCACTATTTGCTCTATTTATCCCAATTGACAACTTTTATAGCACATAGGAACTCAGTTGATCTCAATTAATAGGAGTTTAGGCATTTGAGGAAATACGGGGTATTACATCCTCCCCCCCTTAAATAAAATTCGTCCTCGAATTTAAATATTACCTGGAAAAGATGAGGGTAAGCTTCTCGCATTTCTGACTCTAGTTCCCAGGTGGCGTCGCCTGGGTGTGATTCATCCCACTGAACTTTAACAAGAGGAATCTCCTTATTCCTTAACACCTTAACTTTTCGTCCTGTAATGCAACTTGGTAGAGGTTCGAAGGTCAGATCTGCTTCTACTTCTACTGAACTTGGAAGAATAGGCTGAAGAGAATCTGGAATGAACTTCCTGAGTTGAGATACGTGAAAAACATCATGCATTTCTGATAGAGAAGGTGGTAAGGCTAATCTGTAGGCTACTTCTCCAATTCTCTCTATAATCTGGTATGGCCATATGTATCTCGGACTTAGCTTCCGTGACTTAAACGGTCCTTTCAATCTCAACCTCGGAGTCACCTTCAAAAATACATGGTCACCTTCATCAAATTCCAAAGGTCTTCTCCTGTGATCCGCGTAGCTCTTTTGGCGATCTTGTGCTTTCTTTAACTTATCACGGACCATCTTTATCTTTTCCGTTGTCTCTTGAATAACCTCCGGTCCTATGATCCTTTCTTCGCCAACTTCTGTCCAACATAAAGGTGTTCTACATTTCCGTCCATACAAAGCTTCATAAGGGGCCATCCCAATACTTGCATGATAAGTATTGTTATATGCGAATTCAATCAATGGTAAAAGCTCCTTCCAATTCCCCCCACTTTCAAGTACACAAGCTCTTAACATATCTTCCAGTGTCTGTATTGTCCGTTCAGTCTGACCATCTGTCTGGGGATGATTAGAGGTACTTAAACACAATCTCGATCCCATAGCCTGTTGGAATGCTCTCCAAAACCTTGAAGTAAACTTTGGGTCTCTATCGGACACGATGCTAGTAGGAACACCGTGCAACCTAACAATTTCTGAAATGAACAACCGTGCAAGATGACTTGCCTTGTAAGTAGTCTTCACGACCAAAAAGTGTGCGGACTTAGTCAACCGATCCACAATCACCCAAATTGAATCATAGCCACCTTGGGTCCGAGGCAACCCTACCGCAAAATCCATTGAAATACTATCCCATTTCCAAACTGGAATTTCTAAAGGCTGTAATAACCCACCTGGCTTCTGATGTTCAATCTTTACCTGTTGGCATAAAATGCATTCTGACACATACTCTGCGATATCCCTTTTCATTCCAGGCCACCAATAGTCCTTCTTCAAGTCTTGATACATCTTTGATGAACCTGGATGTATAGTAAACGCCCCTTTGTGAGCTTCCTTTAAAACTTTCCTTTTTAGCTCTACATCATCCGGAACACAAATCCTTTGATTAAACAGAATAACTTTGTCCGGTGACTGAGTGAAACCTGGTTGAGTTGACATCTCTTGCAATCTCTCATCTATCATTTGTCCTTGTCGGATCTCTTCCCTTAGGTTAGAGGTAATATTCAAATTTCCCATTATTACACCATCCTGCGTCCAACTAAACTGAAGATTGAGATCTCAGAACTTTTCCAACACCGCATATTCCAACATCATCAACTCAGCTTTATGTATCTCTTTCCGACTCAAGGCATCCTCAACCTTATTCTCCTTCCCTGGGTGATACTTAAGCTCAAAATCATAGTCCTTCAAGTATTCCATCCATCTCCTCTGTCTCATGTTTAACTCCTTCTGGTCAAATAAGTATTTCAAACTCTTGTGGTCACTAAACACCTGAAAATGCACCCCATACAAGTAGTGTCTCCAAACTTTCAATACAAAGACAACAGCAGCCAGTTCAAGATCATGAGTTGGGTAGTTCTCTTCATGAGGCTTCAACTGACGGGAGGCATAGGCTACAACTTGACCATTTTGCATTAACACCCCTCCTAATCCTTTCTTAGAGGCGTCACAAAATACTTCATAAGACTTACTAGGATCAGGGATGACTAAAACAGGGGCAGTCGTCAGCTTCTCCTTCAAACTCATAAAACTCTTCTCACACTTCGAATCCCATTTGAAAGAAATTTCCTTTCGGGTAAGTCTAGTCATTGGTAACGCTATCTATGAAAACCCCTTTATAAACCTTCGGTAGTAACCTGCCAAACCTAAGAAACTTCTGACTTCAGAAGCATTCTTCGGTCTTTCCCAATTAATAACCGCTTCAACTTTAGATGGATCCACCGATACTCCTTCTTGTGATATCACATGACCAAGAAACCTCACTTCGTTCATCCAAAATTCACACTTACTTAACTTGGCAAACATTTGTTTCTCTTGCAGTACTGATAGAACAATCCTTAAGTGTTCTTCGTGCTCTTGAGGAGTACGAGAATAAATAAGAATGTCATCAATAAATATCACCACGAACTGGTCCAAGTAGGGTTGGAATATCCGATTCATATAGTCCATGAAAACAGCTGGGGCATTCGTTACACCAAACGGCATTACAAGGAACTCATAATGGCCATATCGGGTTCTAAATGCGGTCTTCGGCACATCCGAACTCTTAACTGTTATTTGATGATAGCCCGATCGCAGATCAATCTTCGAGAACACGCAGGCTCCTTTCAACTGATCTAACAAATCGTCTATCCGAGGCAGAGGGTACTTGTTCTTGATGGTAACTTTATTCAATTGACGATAATCAATACACAACCGCATACTACCGTCCTTCTTCTTTACTAGTAACACTGGATCTCCCCATGGTGAGACACTAGGTCGAATAAAATGCTTAGTTAGCAACTCTTCCAATTGATTCTTCAACTCTCTCAACTCTAGTGGCGCCATGCGATACGGAGAGACGGAGATTGGAGCCGTCCCAGGTACCAGATCAATAGAGAATTCCACTTCCCTTTCAGGAGGAAGAGAGGAGACATCCTCAGGAAAAACTTCCGGAAATTCACAAACAACAGGGATTTGTGTAACATTCAGATTATCACTAGATTCCTTGGTAAGAGCCAAGAGAACTGACTTTTCATTCTCAAATAAGAAATTAACCATGCCAACCGTACCTTCCAAGATCGTAGTTAACACATCCTTTGGAGTAGCTTCACTAGACGGAATGATAATCAACTTCTCTTCACAACCAATAAACACCGAGTTGGCAGAAAGCCAATCCATCCCCAAAACCACATCAACCTTCTTAAGTGGTAAACAAATAAGATCAATCTGAAAAAGTCTACAATTTACCGAGAGCGAACAATTTTCACAAATCAACGGTGTCTCAACCACATCATCCATGGCGGTAGTAACCACCATAGGAGGAGACAAAGGAATTGCTTGCAAGCCAAGACGCTTCACGCACCGAATTGATACAAAAGAGTGTGTCGCCCCACAATCAAATAATACAAAACAAGGATGATCATTGACGAGACACGTACCAACAATTAAGGCATTGTTGCTCTTAGTCTTTCTTGCATCCAAGGTATAAACTCGACCGATACTCCTCCCCTGCATCTGATTCTTATTCTGAGGGCATTCCCTAGACAAGTGTCCCTCCTTCTGACAAGTAAAACACCTAATTCCACTCACACCACATCTTCCAAAGTGATACTTCTTACATGCCTGACATTGAGGAGGTTGGTTAGGTTTTGCATGTTGCACTTGTTTCCCTTTGAAAGCCTGAGATCTAGGCCTGAACTGGTTTCCTGGCCTTCCTTGGTCTCTCTGCCCACTCTTGAACCGATCCCTTTCTTCCTGAACCTTCTTCAAACTGTTCTCAGCCACATAACATTGTCTTAATAGTTCAGCATAAGAAGTGAATTCCCTCTGAGAAACATAATGAGAAATTTCACCCCTCAGACCAAAAAGAAACTGATCAATCTTCCACCTCTCATCAGGAGCGTACGCGGCTTGTCTAGAATACGCAGCCATATCTTCGAACTTTTCAGCATACGCAGCTACTGACATAGCTCCCTGCCTGAGCTGTTGAAATTCAAACTCTTTCTGAGTCCTTAAAGAACTAGGAAAATACTTATCCAAGAAAACAGTCTTAAAATGCTCCCAATCTCTAGGTATTCCTTGATTGGTCATAAGAGTCGAAGCACTCTCCCACCATCTTATAGCTGGACCCTTCATCATGTGAGAGGCAAACACAACCTTATTTTCTTCACTACAATGCACTATCCGAAAAATCCTTTCCATGTCGGTTATCCACTCCTGAGCCTTCACGGGATTCAGCCCACCATGGAATTCTGGAGGATTCATGCGGAAGAAATCTCGGAAACTACCACCTGCAACTACTTGTGGAACTCCCTGAGGATGCAAACCACCATTCCACTGCTGCATCATCTGTTGCATGAATTGATTCTGTTGTTGTTGCATTTGTTGCATAAACTGAGGCCATTGAAAACCTTCACTACCACTTGGCGGTTCAGAGTCCGAATTCTGGGTTCTAGGTCTACCACGACCTCTGCGTCCGTCAGCCATGATCCTGAATGTCATACAAATAGGATTAAGTTGATCAGGCTCAATACTATGAATATAACACCAAGGACAATGATGACAACCCACATGTGAGGCAGAAAGAAATACTTATAATATTTCATGGCTAGGTCGAGGATACGACCTGCTCTGATACCAACTGTAACACCCACATATAATATATGTCTAGAATACATATTATACATAGTGTAAAACTGGTACTGAAATACATAAGTGCCTAGAAGCACATCATACATATACAATACGTGCCCAAAATAACATAATATGGCATAAATGTACATAAGAGTGCCCAAAATAAAACTACTGATCTAGATCATTAGACAATGATCTCAAAAAATATCTACATAGCGGAAGAAAAGCCACCAGTCCTCAGGTAAGCAAGACATCACTCTATCTTGCCCTTACCCTTATCCTGCTCAGAACCACCTGAAAAATAATCAACAACATGGGGTGAGATAATAATCTCAGTGGGTTCCCTATCTTATGGGTCCACTCGGCTCTACAGGATTTTCTAATCAATATTCAGCTCATATCCAACTCAAGTCAACAAGGGAACGAAGACTTGAGCGATGGGGAAACTAACTCGCAATTGTATGGCAACATGCATCTGAGTTCTCATAACTCAACCACGATCAATATTCAGATCACGACGCATCAATTCCCGAATGGACTTACGTCTAAGCCAGGCCCGGTTCATGCATGCTCGTATGATTCGACTTTCGCGGTGGATATCAGGTTCCCCTATGGGACTCTAACCCACTTTTAAGAACCGTCACTCGTATGGGACTCTAACCCACTTTGAGTATCTTTCACCGTATGGGACTCTAACCCACTTAGGTGTCCACCTTTCCCCCATGTCCGCCATGGTTGGGGCTCAAACCCAATTGAGGCTCGAATCATTGGTCCCACATCCCAATGCTTACTCATCTAAGCATACCAATGGAGATGTGTACCACCACAGAAAACAAACATTTTGAATACATGATCGGTTCCATAATCATTGGTTCCATGAACCATAACAAAATTCATCAATCACAGGTGACTTCATTCACCACATTACATAAATAATAACATGGCATGTTCCATACAATGCGTCTCATACACATAACTCACATATGTTCCATAACCTAGATTATTCTCCTAAGTTATTAATCATATTATACTACTAGATTTCCTCACTCTCCTTTGTAAGGTTTTTAATCATGTTATTTCACAATCAAACATATCAACCATGTTTAATTTTCATCGTAATAAAATTCATGGCATTTATAAATCACATCATATTTTATAACATGGAATAATAATAATAGCCATTTACGTTATCTTTCTAACCCATCCGGCCGTGTCCAAAACGGAAGTATAATACTCAATTAATTCATCAATCTATCTTAATCAAGATTTAGGTTAATATTTATTCATTGCATAAGCATTCAACAACGACCTCTCTAGCCTAGTGGTAAGGCATGTACAGTTTCAAGGAGGTCCTGGGCTCGAACCCCCTTGGTGACAAATTCTGTACAAACAGAAAATTAAATTCTGTTCAGTGTTAACCTCTGGATCAGGTGAATCGCTTGGCTAGATATCTCCTTAAGCGATATATCGTTAACTCCTTAGTTCCGGATAAGAAGGGATAAGCACGAAAAACCCTAGCTTTCTGTCGATCCTTAGCTCCAACTTGCGTCAGATCCTTTTGCCCCTTACTCTGCTGGATGGAAAGCGGATGCAAGAGAACTCTCAATGGCTGCAAGTAATGTGATGAGTTCCAACCTCGAAGGCCCAATCCTTCGTCGTACGGAATGAGTATGACTTGGCTACAAGGGAAACAAAGCGCCCAAGAGATCTAGCTTCTTTGAGGACCGGTTACTAGCCCCATCATCATCCCGAGCTTTTCACCGTCGGTCCCATGACTGCACGAGCCCTATGAACTAGCTCTTCCGTGTCCGCCGAACTCTTGTAGCATGGATATTCATGATTTATCTAACATTCTACAACCCTAATTTTTTTCTAGAAAACTAAAGTTTCTAACTAGAACCCACCTCAAGAAATTGAAGAGGAGAAGTTGTTGAAGATGAGATGAGGATGAAGATGATGGTGTTGGTTCCAAGCTTTCCTTCTTCTTCTTCTTCTCCACTAGCCTTGCTCTCCTTCTTCTCTTAAGCTTCCTCTTTCTTTCTATGCTTTCTGATACATAGAAACCAAATGGCTTATGGTAGGTAACAATAAGGTAGTAACATGTGGACCACAAGCCTTGTAGCATATGTGTGGTTAGAAAGTGATGGAAACAAATATCTTAAGTGGTACCAACCATAATATTTGTTCTACCAGAGCTATTGACCCATTATTAGTGTTACCAAAATGTCCTAATTAATAAAAGGTCAGTTCCAAATAATATTAATTAAGTCAACCTGAACTCACTATTTGCTCTATTTATCCCAATTGACAACTTTTAGAGCACATAGGAACTCAGTTGATCTCAATTAATAGGAGTTTAGGCATTTGAGGAAATACGGGGTATTACACTCATTCTCTTGTGAGCTAGTGTTTGGCATGCAACCAAAACAATTAAAAAGGAAAATAGTTGTCTTAGTCTATACCGCGCAACAATGGAGTTACGATATTGACTTAATTGGTCCCCGACAAAGGTGCCAAAAACTTGATTATGACTTGGTATGTATATCGAAATGTCTAACTGCACATACACAATCATATCGAGTAGTTTAAAAAATATATTGAATCCAAAGAACCAAAAACCAAACTATCGTTATCTAAAGTTACTATGTGAAGCTAAGGCTACTGATTGTTTTCTTTTTTTAGATTAAGGGAAACTAGAGATGAAATTAAATGGGAAATAATAATATAATAAGAATATTCAATAAGAAGGCATCGGTATGTAGATTACATCATTCTTCGAGGATTTGGTAAATAATTAACATAAAATAAGGTAAATAACTTTTAAGTAGGAAATATCAAATTAAAAGACTTTGCCTCACACTCTCGTGTTATTGACTCGGGCTATACTCTTAAGCCAAAATGTTTTACTCTCGCTCACCCACCTGAATTAAAAGTAATTTTTGGAAATTGATAAATCCTAATTAATCATAAAGCGCTCTCGCTGTGTTCAGGATTAGTGCCCAGAAACTACTATCCGATTAAAATCTCAAACTCTCACTCTGTTAATTTATAACCTTAATGACTTTTCACTCTCGTGCAAAAACCTTTTTAAATTAGAATTGGAAACCACAGCCAAAAAAATAACTTATAAAAAATTAACATTAATTATTACCGAATCCCGTCGGAACGACAGTCCTTACATACCGATGTCAAAAACTTTAGCTAGGCATGGTTTGAAACTTAATCATGTAGTTATAATTATTAAACATAAACATAATTATGATCAGAACTCAGAATTACAAGCATACAAATAATATTATGCAATTAGGCCAAATGGAAACTAAAGAAATATGCAATTAAAAGAACCTGTTGAATAATAAAAGCTGGATTAAACTTCGGAGAGTTCTTCGAGTACAAATATCAAACTAGAAATACAAGAATGTCGGCGCGCTTGGTCCAAGCAACAAATAAACTTAAGAACTACAATGCAATAGCCTCCCAATGTAGAAGAACTATCACTTTTCAAGTATTTCTACTTAAGCCTAAGAATCAAAATTACACGATAAAACTTTGATCCTTTTTTTCTTTGAAACTCCTTGTTATACTGGTAAGTGGGGCTGAAACTTAACCTAAACTCGTGTGGAAGTGGTTGAGAAAATATAGAGGAGTCCTTGAACATGTTTGTGCAGTTGTTGAAAAACTGCACTGCGTGCCTGTGGCGAACGCCATGGCACTTAAACTTGGGGTGATGTGGCAGGGGGACGTGGCGAATGCCACATGCCCAGAACTTGCAATTTCAGCCTTTTTCTTCTTTTCTTTCCCCTTTTCTACATTTCTTCTCTTTTCTTTATTTCTTTCTCGCATGTGAGTTCTGCATTGACAAGTACCTGAAACAGGGCAACAACACCGACATAATACAATAAAAACACACATAAAATTATACTAAAATGCATGCGAATCGAGTCAAATAAACGATATAGTTTCACGTTATCAGTGGTCGCATTTGATGAATCTGTGTGTTCTTCAATGACTTACTGTAGCGTAGCGGTTATTGTAGTGCATTAATTTACATTGATAACAGATAGTTTTATTTATTTACCTTAGTTTTTTAGTTAATTGACTTATGGATTTAGCCCATTTATTTAGTAACTCATACTTATTTATTTCTAACACTTGATTCAATTAAATTACAAACATATTTACTTATTTATTTTATTTATTTATAACTAAAATATCATTATTAAAATATTTTTATTAGAATACTATCATATTTATTGAAATTCTGGTATGCAGATCTCGGATGTCGTACACGATCTCACGACACCAAGGTCAGCACATTGTCACACCACAAACAATATCAGAATTTAAATAAGAGCACATAAGTTAATAACAGAAGTAGTTTTTAGCCCAATTTGATGCAACATCACCTACATCTGGGGGCTTCCAATCCAGGAAGGAAATCCACTATCACAGAATTAGTTCAAAGTTCTAAACAACCTCAGGTTTTACAAACTTCTCACCTAATCTATACCTGTGGACGTTTCTATCTAAGACTCTCCTAGATATGAGACTCATATCACTTCCCTTTAACCACATAATAGTGACAATAACTTATATCAAAAAACACAATCCACTCTTGCTTAGAAGCTTATGAGAGATTGACAATTACAACTCAATAAAATAAGTCAAATTCAAGTATCGAGGAGATACTCGAATGGCTCACAAGCAAAGACAACTAAACCCTAACATAGACAATATTCAGTGTTGCTTTGATTCCTCCTTAGGTTTAGAAACGATCTATAAATAGCATTTAAAAGACATGGGCTTCGGGCTTAATTCACAGCAAATCCAAGGACTTTGCACAATCTTCTGCAGATTTATTTTAATCAAATCACATGTTTCCTAAAATATTTTGACATCTTTACTTTGAAAACAAGTCAAGGAAAAACAATCTTTTTTTCTTTTTAAACAACGTGCTACTTGACTCACATATCTCGTGAACTAAATCTTCAACGTATCTTTAGATATCTCATAAAAGGAAACAAATATTACAAGACACTAAAATGGGTCACACTCCAATGTTGAACCAACATGTCAGGACATCTTGTTCAACATCTGAGTAGAATACTTGTTTTTCCAAAATGCAGTCAATCACTACATACCAGACCTAGAAATCTCCCCCTTTGGCAAATTTTAGCTAAAATAACCTTTGCATAGACCAACAAGAAAGAGGGTAGGATCACAACGATAAACCACCACACAAATACAAAAAAAAATCCTTTACCACCCAAAACAACAGAGGCGGGCGCAACAGAAAAGAACATAGCCTTACAACTGAGAGAGATGAACTCTCACACGTAGAACCTGCTTAAGAGAAAAATAAATTCTCTTTAGCCAGGATGTCAAGACATTTTTCCTGACTTTATTAAAACCGAAAAGCCCACTCGAAATAGTCTATCATCATAGGCTGAAAAAATAAATGCTCCCCATGAGTAGCAGATCCAAGAGCAAGAGCTACTCCCCCTTCATACCTGCTCCCCCTTAGAGGGCAAGAGACATGGCAGGGCTAACAATCAATCAAACACAGAAATAATCAATCATAATACAACTACTCCCTTATTGTAGCCAAAGAGTTTGAAAAACACAAACAAAAATTAGAAGTAGTAGAGAACCAAAAAGAAAGATTACAGACCAAGAGCATTTTAAAGTGCATAAATATTCAAGGCATTACCCATAAAAAACAAAAGGACAAACAAATCACATAAGAACCAGAGCCACAATGCTTCAATCCTCATCACTGATGGTAGTTTCTTCATCATCACTTGCATAAGTACCTTCTTCATTAGCATCTTCTTCACCTGTTCCATTAGCTTTCAAATTTCCTTCTTCTTCAAACAAAGTCTTTATCAAAATCTCAAGTCGGCTCCTCCTCTCAGTACAAATTTTGATGGTTTCATCCAAGGTCTTGTAGGTATCTTTTAGATCAGCAATGATGCATGTTCTAGTAGTAGGCCTGAAATATTTTTGGCCAGATGTCATGGCAATGTCTGAAACATGTTTCCCAATGAAAATCCTATAATGTAATGATAGAGAAGGGTCTCTTTTGCAGACACTATTAGAACTGATCAAAATACTTGGGTGTTGACTCAGTATAACACCACAGATCAATGAGGGAAAGGCTATTAACATCTTCACAACAAAAGAGGCAAAATGCTTCATAGTTTAATCAAAGACATAGGATTCAAAGTCAAACTTTGTCTTGGTTCGTATAAAATAAATATATATATATATACCTAATCCAGTAGCAATGTTTAAAGTGTGATTAGTTGGTACCCAATTAGAAGCTCCAATTCGGTAATCTCTATGGAAATGATATTGTCAGAAACTTCCACTTCAGCTTGTTCTTCTTCATTTCTTCCCAAAAACCTATTAATGATTTCATAAGAGAAATCCACACACCTTCCTCTTACATACACTTTTCTAAACTCCTTGCTCCTTTTGTTGTCACATTCCTTGGAGATATTCACAATGAATTCTTTAACAAGCATTTCATAACACTTGCCAAAGCCAATTACAGTCTTCATTAATCCTGCTTCTTGAATCAGACTCATTACTTCTTTGCATTCAAACACATCTTTGGCAAGCACTCTTTCCAGCGCAAGTCTTAGTTGTTAAACAAATTTCCATTTTTCTAAATTCTCCACAGAGTGAAAGGATACGTTGTCAATATGGACTTTAGGAATATTTGCTGGAATCTTCTTCCCAGAAGCTTGCTTTCTTGTACCATAAAGGATGTCTTGAACATTGTGTTCAACATCAAGGTCAGATTCACTAGACTTAGAAGGTACTTCCTTCCTCTTAAGATATTTATTATTGGAAACAGGAGTAACCACCTTGCTCCATCCTTTTTTAGGGCTAACACTAGTTCTTCTCCTAAGAGATTTTAAGGGTGTGATGGAGGATTCAATGGCTTTACCTTTTCTGCTCTTTAACCTTTTATCTATTCATGGAGCCAATCTTTGACCAATGGGCACATCATCAGAGTCCAGATCTTCTATGTACACTATGTCAGTAGATTGGTCCTTTTTCTATGTAGAGTTTTCTTCTTTGTCAGCTAGATCACCAAACGTCCCATAAGAATCCTCTTTGTCTTTCGATTTTTCAGGAGATTGAGTAGATACATTGACATTAGATTTATCCAGAGGAATTTCAGTAGAGTTATCAGGTTGGGCCAAGGATGTGGAGACGTCCGACACAACACCAGTCTTAGGTTCAATACCCAAAACTTGAGAGATCAACACACGAATATTCTTATCTATGGCGTCTCTATCTGCAACAATCATGCTAGATTTACTCAAGGTAGTAACAAATCTAGGTCTATTACTAGTTTCAGAGGCTTCAACATTTCTCATAACATTTGGCATAACAGGACATTCTTCAGAAGCATCAAAATTAGGTTCGAGATTAATGGGATCAAGGTACAGGCTTGTCATTGAATGAGGTTTATTTATAGCAGTAAAGGGTTCAGGGATTTTTACATTTCTAGCAGCCATAGATGGAGAGAAAGAGGTACTTACTTTAGAGGGCTTGCATTTTCTCGAAGCTGATGTTATAGGCTTCCTTATACGAGTTGCATGGCCAGGAACCATAGAGAGGGGAACGATATCAGTAATAACTTTAGAGAGATATATCTCAGTACCGACATTCTTAGGGTTCAATTGCTCCTTGGTGTTCTTGCTAGGAGTTGAGATAGAAGGTTGAGACATTTTGGAGTTTTGAGGTATGGACTTCAAAGAGAAGATAGAGATATGAGGGTGACATAGAATAAAGTTGAGAGAGAGAGTAAGGGAGGCAACGTGAAAGATGTTGATAGAGTAGCTATGATAGTGTGTTGGGAAAATAAGGAAGGTTTGTAATGATTTTCCTTGAGTTTGGTGCACCATTAAATGGAGAGGAGAGAAAATTTGATTCCCATATCTCCATATGAGTAATTGCTATAATTCTTCAAGCATTCAAATTCCCAATTTACCCCATAAACTTTAAAACATATTTGCATCCAAAGCTTTAGTGAAAATATCTGTCAGTTGTTTCTTAGCGGCTACATGCTCAAGAGTAACAATTTTGTCTTCAACAAGATCCCTGATAAAATGATGACGAATATCAATATGCTTAGTTGTGTTGTCTTGAATAGGATTTTTAAATATTTTCATAGCACTTAGGTTGTCACAATACAATGTCATGACATCTTGCTGGACATTGTATTCCTCTAACATTTGTTTCATCCACATTAATTGAGAGCATTTGCTTCCTATTGTAATATATTCATCCTTAGCCATAGATAATGACATCCAATTTTTCTTCTTACTGAACCAAGATATTAGATTATTTCCCAAGAAGAAACACCCTCCAGAAGTGTATTTTCTATCATCAACACTGCCTGCCCAATCTGGATCACAATATCCTATAAGCAAGGAATTTGCATTATGAGAATACAACATTCCATAGTCACTAGTCCCATTGATGTATTTTAGAATCCTTTTCACTTGAGTAATACGACTCATCTTGGGTTCAGACTGATACCTTGCACACACTCCTACAATAAATGTAATGTCAGGTCTGCTAGCTATAAAATATAATAAACTACCAATCAAACTCATGTATATACTTTGATCCACCTTTACACCTTTTTCATCTTTAGTCAACTTCAATTGGGTTAGTGCATGTGTCCTTTAATGACTAGCATTTTCCATGCCAAACTTTTTTTCTATACTCTTAACATACTTGCTTTGAGAGATAAAGATAATGTCATCGATTTGTTTAACTTGAAGGATAAGAAAGTAGGTTAATTCACCAACAAAACTCATTTCAAATTCAGATTGCATCTTCCTGAAAAAATGTTGGACCATCTGGTTCGACATCCCTCCAAACACAATGTCATCAACTTATATTTGAGCCATAATGAGTTTACCATGCTCTTCTTTAACGAGCAATGTCTCTTCTGTCCCTTATTTCCTGTATCCATTGTTGACAAGGAACTCAGTGAGCCTTTCTTACCAAGCCCTAGGTGCTTGCTTTAATCCATAGAGATCTTTCCTTAGTTTGTAAACATGATCTGAAAAGTTAGGATCTATGAACCCCTTGGGTTGTTCAACATAGACTTCTTCATTCAAGTACCCATTTAAAAAGGAACTTTTCACATACATTTGAAACAACTTAAATTTAAGCAAACAAGCCACTCCTAAACGTAGTCTTATTGACTCAAGGCGAGCAACATGAGAAAAAGTCTCATCAAAATCAACCCCTTAAATTTGATTTTATCCTTGAGCAACAAGTTTAGCCTTGTTTCTGGTCATAATTCCTTTTTTGTCATATTTTTTCTTATAGATCCATTTTGTCCCATTTTTAGGTTTACTTCACATTTTTAGGTTCAAACTTTGAGACAAAGCAAGCATTTGATATCACTTCTCTATATCTAGTGGTGATCCCTATAAGACCCCAATTTTGACCCTAAGATCCCTCATGTTATCTCATCATATGCATTAGCTTTGGGATCACACCTTGGCATCCTCCTTACCCCTCATTCATTGGGTTTGTATTGGGAGAGATCACCAAGCACATTTGATTGTATCATACTTTGTTTTTCATTATTTACTAACCAAAATACCAAAAATATGTTTATGTATAGTTTGTTTCTTTTGTAGGTAGTGTGTGTGTTCACCTATGCTTCATCAAGCTTATATCTAGCGTTTAAGACCCTCAATACAAAGAGACTAATCAAGAGATGGTTCATATTGACTCTAGATATCATATATGGATCCCCATGATATTCATTTATCATTTTGATCAAGAATTCATCAAGAGTTTGAAGCTTGTTTGCCTTGGAAGCCCTTATTCATTTGGGTATCTTATGTGACTTCCTTAATAAGTTTCTTCACCATTTGATCAAATATTTTCAAGGGATACTTCATATTACATCATATTATGCATATATTATCCTCCATGAGTCCAAGAGATCAACGGAATTTCAAGTTTGTAAGATGGTTCATGGTGGTTGACCAGAGAAAGTCAACTAGTCAAAACTGGAGTTCCCTAGACCCTATCTTCTACACTTTTTGTCATATGAAAATGATTCCAAGAGAAACTTTACTCCTTATGTCACTCCAAACAACATTCATGTTTAATTCAAGATCTAATTTTGCTTGGAAAGTCATTTTTTATGGTGAAGGATTATAGGTCATTTTGTCTGAACCCTAGTTAGGAGGTCAACTTCCAAGGACCATAACTTGTTCAATTTTTATGATATGAAATCCATTAAAGTTTCATTATAGAATTCAAGATGTACTCTTCAACTTTTATTCTTGTAAGAAATTCAAATTCAACTTTCAAGGGCATGTTCCAAGAGGAAACATTATAGGTCATTTTGGGCCATTACCATTGAACAAGTGATTTTCCTCAACTTCTAAAATGCATAAATCCTTCATGACAAATCCAAATGAGGTCAAATTTGTGACCAAATTTAATATGTTTGAAATAGATACAACTTTTATGAAGGAACCGTTTCCATGTGAAGCCCATAGCAAAAGTTATTCAAGGTGGAAGAAGTGAACATTTGACTTGGTACTTAGAAAATTTCCAAATATGTTTGATTTTCAAAACTTCCACCTCAAAACTAATCATGATCCAAGCTTTAAATAGAAAAGTGTTCAACATGAAAGTTGTTCCCCTTGAACTCACCTTTCCAACAAGTCCAAGATCATCTTATTTGGCTAAGAATTGGAAGACTTGCGCATGGGTTCCTTTCAAAGTTTCATTTGGATGAAATTCACATTCACATTTCAACCTCCATTGCATGATCATATGACATGATTTCAGTATTGCACATGAGAGATTTTGGACCTGATCACAACACTTGATGGGCCTATCACACGCCCATGCAAGCATACAAGTGAATTGCTATTTTTGGTCAATTTTGGAAGTGTGTGGAAATTAAATGCATTGCCTATAAATAAGACCCTCATGGCTCAGAATTAAGGATTCCTTGCCCAAGCTTTGAACCTGCAATCCAAACCCTCACCATTAGAGGATAATCATGAAGGTTTTCATTTGAAAATCGAGCTTCAAATCTCATTCTGTTTTGAGATTGAAACTCCAAGAGTCCAAGCTTTTCCTTGATCTAATTCACTTCCTGCAAGCTTCTAAAGTCAAGTCAATGCCAATTGGAAGCAAGACCAAGCATGTTTGAACCTGACTCGGAGGTGATTTTCCAGAATTTTCATCTCTTCGATTCTCTCTCAATTCTTCACCATTCTTTATGATTTTGGTTGGCTGAAGTCCTACCAATGTAGGCAACAAGATTGAGTTGCTTTGAGGTCAAATCGAAGCAACTCAGTTTATGAGCCTCAAAATGCAAATCCCTGTATCTTTTTATATACTTGGAATTGGAGAAAATTGATGCCAAATTCATGATCCTAAGCATTTTCTCTTTGAAATAGTGTCCTTGTTTTTCATTTTCCATTGAGATGAAGTTGAACCAGTTCGTTGGAGGTCACCGGAGAAGATGATCGGAGCCCTAGCTCCGGTGGTGTGTTGTCACGCTTCCTGGCCAGCTGGTCATGTTTAAATGTTATAATCTGGACCGTTGCATATGATTACCACGCGTACATTGCATTGACTAAAGTCCACCATGGAACGCGCGCGTGTGGCCATCAGATCTGCCGCCTAAATTAATGAGGGAGATCTGATGGACCTTGTTTTCTCTATTTTTATTTTATTTTCCGATTTTATGTTTAATCCTTTTATTTTGTTTAATTCATATTAATTTCATTTTTAATCCAAAAAATACGGGACTTTCACCAAAAATCTTTAAATATTTTTCTCTTTCATATTCTGAATTAAAATTATTTTTTGGATTAATTTTGATATTTTTCATGAATTAAATGTTTTTGTGCATATTTTTAATTGTTTAAAAATACTTATGAGTTTTCAAAAATGATGAAATTTTTTGTCTAAGGTCCTTTGACCTTGTTTGACTTAGGTTAAATCTCTTGGCAATTTATTTGGTGTTTTGAAGAGGTTTTAGGTTTTGACGAAATTAAAATGCATTTTTATTCATTTTTAATTGGATTTTTAATTGATTAATTGTGTAAAAATTATGATGAGCCATTTTTATGGTCTTGTGATGTTTGACTATTTTTTTGGCCCTTGGTCAAGGTTGATTTGACTTTTGTTGGATTAAAATCATTGGATTTAGAGGATTGATGAAATGTACATTTCATCTCCTAAAATGAATGGATGGTTTTGATTTGATAAAATCCTCCCTTGGTCAATTTGTGTTTCTATCTCCCCCTCCCTCTTCATCTTCATCCATATTCTTTCCCATTCCCTCATTTGACCAATCAAATCTCTAACATCTTAAGGCTAATTGGTTCATCATTGACCTTGTGTAAGATGAACCAATACAAGTATGACTGAGATAGGTCCCTCCCTCTTGATCTTTTATTTTAGTGTATGGTATGTTTTAGGAGTTTGGTTCTTCATACCAAATCTCTAACATGCATTAACACCTAAATTTTTATTGCCCGACCTCAGATAGTTGCGACTTCTACATAAGTCCAATTACGATTGCTTAACATAGATCTAAATTTGACCCTAAAGGCATTGTATTCTAGTAAGTGAGATTGTAAGTCTCCCATTCTTCATGGTATTGTATGGAAACTTGACCTTTTTTCCTTTCATGAGAGCTAGTGGCATACTTGTTGAATTATCCAAGTTGGATCCCTTCTCATGGAAGATGTCTTGGTTTAAGGATTCATACTTGTGAATGGATGGTTGAGTGTTCTCCAAAGAATGACTTAATCAATTAAAAAATACAACAACACTTGACTAAGCTTCGACCAAAATTTGACTAACTCTTATTAATATTGCTTTACTTTCAACTCATTTACTTTATGCAATTTAAATTTCAGTCATTTATCATTCATTGCCATTTACATTTCATTAAAATTGTTTATGTTTATGTCATTTTCCCTTTGCTCATTTGAGCCATATCTTGTGATGGTATATATTTGTTTGTGCATTTTGATTTTTGTTTGGGGTCATTAAGACCTTCAAATATTTCCTTGATCTGAACTATTGGACTTAGGATTAGGCAACATTCCCTATGCAAAAACGACTTGGCGAATGCCAACATTCTGAGATCTGGTGAACTGAGCCTTCATCTGATGCAAGCCTTGGATCTAGTTTGGATTCATCTGCAATCTTGTCTTTGTACTAATTGTTATTTTGATCTGGTGTCTGATGCTTTGTTTTGAGTTGATCAAGGAATATTTCATCTGATACATGAGAAGACAAAGAGGATTGCTAGCTATGGGATTTGCTTGCTTGGATGTGGCTATCTTTATTTGATGCATTGATCTTCATGATGTTTGGATATTGCTAATTGCTCATTGATTATTGCTTGATTTAAAGTCCAAAGGGAAAGTGAGTTTGCTATATGAAATTCTTGTCTGTTGGATTGCATCCCATTGTTCAGATCTTTTCAACTCTTAAATTTTAAATTCATGCTTAGGGCAGTCTCTTCATCTCCTCCCCACTTCTTAAATTTCAAAATCTCTCCCTCTTTTCAAAAACCTTCTTTACTTGTGATTTCAAACTTAGACTTGTTTTAATGATTAGAAACTTTGGCCTTATGCCAATAAATTTTCAAACTCTTTCTTAAATCAAATTTGTAAATAAACTTAATCATATTGACTTAAAATTTCAAAAGACAAAAAGAACTAATAACTTCATCCAAACTTTTGGCCGTTTGTGCCTTTCTTATTAACCTTTTGTTAAAAGCAACTCACCAACTTTGAAATTTTTACCACGAACTACGAGGTGTTGATCCCTCATTTTATGTTGGTACGTAGGCATAAGTCCGAAGGTCTTGTCAAACACAAAATATAATCAATAAATTCTTTTCTCATCCCCACACTCTATTTTTTCTCAAACATCTTTTATACCAAAAACACATACACACATAAAAAAGGGCTCCCTAGGAGTACCTAGGACACCTTGGGTGTGAACACCTTCCCTCTGTGTAACCAACCCCCTTACCTGTAATCTTTGGCATTTTATTAGTTTTGGTTTGAAAACTTCTTATCTTTGGGTTTTGTTAGTACTTTTCCCTTTTCTTTTGGAAACAATAAAAGTGCGGTGGCGACTCTGGTTTTATTGACGTTAAGCTTATCCATAGCTTGATGGTCATGAATTTACCGCTACATAAATTAAGTGGAGACTCTGCTGGGGAGTAGTCCACAGTGGGTTTAGCCTAATTTTTTATGTGTATATATTTGTATATTTGATGTTTGTATATGTATTTGTATGATATAATCTGATTGTTGTGCTTGGTGATCTCTGAGTTGTGAGATAAGTTCCAACCCGAATTTGAGTGCAATTAAGATAGAATGATGGTATAGTAATGTTCAACTTGTGTGGAGTAGTCCTTAATAAGTTGGCTTGAGACCCATCAACTTAGTGGAGACTCTTTTGGAGTTACTAATGTCACACAAGTTATTTGTGGTTAGGAATTACTTTCTCTGATTTGGGGTCCGAGAAGCTAAGGACCGTAGAACATTTAACCCAACTTAGCCTATTTAGGACGTAGTGCGGAGGCTGTTCAGGTGTAGACCTGCTAATAGTTGTTACATGATACTACACTCAAACGAGTTTCTCTTGAGAATATTATGGATTAATGAGTTAGTCATCCTAACCTGTAATATACGATACGTGGGATTAAGACTCTGGAAACTTTTTTAGAGCATGATCTAAAGGTTTTTATCCTTAGTACACTCCCTTGGGATGGTTCTTAACCTAACTCCATGCCCGTGACTCACAACAAACCCTTTGATTCTCGGTTGATCCGATCAGGTGTCATCAATATCAATGGAAGTTGGATGTTGATAAGGTGAAAACCATAATCCACCAAAATGGATGATTGATCTTGATGATGACTTGATCCATCCCTCGACCTTTGTTTGTTTTTTCCTTGTGTGTGATCCCTTGTTTATGATTGTTGCGTCCATGCATAGATGCACATCATAACATTCATCACAGAAAAATAAATTTCAAGGAATTGAGGTCTTATTTGCAAATATTTTCAGTAGGGGTGGCAAAACGGGCTCGCCCCGCGGGCCGAGCCCGTTTTTACCGCACTTTTGTGCGGGGCGGGCCAAGGATTTAGGCCCTCATCTTCAAATGTGTCCGCCCCGCCCCGCCCCATTTTTTTCGCGGGCTTTTGCGGGCACGTGTATTTACATAAATTTTTGCATTTTTAGGCTTAAATAGTGCAGTGCCCGCGGGCTTTCCCCGCCCCGCCCTCAATTTTTTGCGGGGCGGGTCTAAGTTTTAGACCCACATCCTCAATTATGACCGCCCCGCCCCGCCCCATTTTTTTGCGGGCTTTTGCGGGGCGGTCCTGAGCGGGGCAGGCATGCCCGTTTGCCACCCCTAATTTTCAGAAAATGGATTATGGACGAAAGAACACTAAGAAGTACAGTTTCAAATGTCCTGATTTAAAAGAGCTAAGGAAGTTGTCATCCTTTGTATTAGATCCCTTAGACTTCAAGCAACGTCATGGGAAGATTTTCTCTGTATTATGGGTTGATGTGGTTGAAGGATTTCTGAGTGTTTTGGTTCAGTTCTATGACCCTCTCTACCGGTGCTTCACTTTTCCCGATTATCAGCTTGTACCTATGTTATAGGAGCATGCCCATCTCTTGGGAATACCTGTATCTGACAAAGTACCTTTTAGTGGATTAGAGGAGATTCCCAGATCTCATATCATAGCTGAAGCTCTTCATTTGAAGAAATCGGAGATTGATGCTCATTTGATGAACAAAGGAGGTATCCTTGGGTTGACTTCTGAGTTCCTCATTGGAAAAACTATTGCCTTTGCTTAATCTGATAGTATGGATGCTTTTGAAGCCATCTTTGTGTTGCTAATCTATGGTCTAGCTTTGTTCCCTAAAATTGACGGTTTTGTTGATGTTAACGCCATTAGAATCTTCTTGATTAGGAATCTTGTGCCTACTCTGTTGGGTGACATGTATTTCTCTTTTCATTTGAGGAATTCTAAAGGTGGTGGGACTATTGTATGTTGTGTTCCTCTTCTGTACAAGTGGTTTATTTTACACTTACCTCAGACACCTACTTTCTTGAAGAACCAGTAATATATACGGTGGTCCCAGAGACTTATGTCCCTCACTAATGATGATATTGCTTGGTATGACTCTGGATTGGGTAGCTTGGATATTATTGACAGTTGTGGTGAATTCTCTAATGTGCCTCTCATTGGTACACAAGGAGGAATCAACTACAACCCTGCTTTGGCTCGTCGTCAACTTGGGTTCTTGTAACAACCCATATAATATATATATATATATATATATATATATATATATATATATATATATTATACAAATGTTATTAATTGGTACTGATCCAACATAAGTGCCTAATGGCATCAAGATATACGCATGTCCAAACTAAAAACATCAATGGTACATTTTATACAATAGTGCCTAAAAATAAAAATGTAAGAACTATGTACAATGTCTTCATTGTAAACAACTACATAGTGGAAGATCACGATAAACAACATCCCTTGAAACATCAGTGGACAACCTCTCTTGAATTCAACCTGCAAGGAATACCTAAAAAATAACAACAATAATGAGATGAGATAATAATCTCAGTGAGTTCTCCTATCCTATGAGTCTGCTCGGCTCTACAGGGTTTCTACTCGATTCTAACTCAAGTTTTCACCTTTCGTTATCTATACATCATTTGCACCTTGTAACTAGGACTTGAGTATCTAAGGGGTAATCTCAATGTATGGAAACATGTCACTTGAGTTCACATAACTCAATAAATCACTATTCGGGTTCACGAAACATCAATCCCCGAACGGACTTACGTCTAAGCCAGGCTCGGTTCATGCATGCTCGTATGATTCAACTTTCGTGGTAGATATCGGGTCCTCTATGAGTTCCAAAATCATTTCAAGCAACAGTCACCCGTATGGGACTCTAACCCACTTAGGGTATCTTTCACCGTATGGGACTCTAACCCACTTAGGTGTCCACCTTTCCCCCATGTCGGCCATGGTTGGGGCTCAAACCCAATTGAGGCACAAATCATTGGTGCCACATCCCCACTTACCGCTTTACCTAAGCCTTTGAAGTGGTATGTGCACCATCAAAACTAATTCCCATACGTGATTAATTCACAATAACAAATAGGACTTTTAGAGCAACGCTCCTCACTAAAATAGGACTTTCAGAACAAAAGTTCCTCACCAAAATATCAAACAAATTCTCATGGCATCATAACATGATCCATTATCATACATAAATCACACATGTTCCATACAAAGCATATTGATTCGTTTACCAAGTGAATACTTGTCCACGATACACACCTTGGTACCGTTGCGGATAAGTATCACCGTATACTCATTTCCATAGCCTAGATTATCTTTCTAAGTTATTAATCAAGTTATACTCCTAAGGTTTCCTCACTAATCATCATATGTTTTTAACCATTCATGCACACATACGATAACAATCCTTAGTATATATCATAATATGATTCATAATGTTCATAAGGTATACACAAAGTAATAATGACATGGTACAATAAACGTAGTCAAGTTATTACACTCAATTAATTCATCAATCTATCCTAATCAATATTTAGGTTAACATTTACTCATTGCATAAGTATTCAACAACAAAATCTTTGGCCTAGTGGTAAGGCTTGTACCATACCAAGGAGGTACCGGGTTCGACCACCAATGGTGGCATACTTTAATTTATCAAGGATGCCAAATTTTCATTCTCTTCAAAATAGAAAGTTTGACAATCAATTGGTCCTAAACCATTTCCACTTTTTCACACACATAAACTTCATTTCTTCTGCACACTTACAAAATTTCAACCTGCATAATGCTTATTTCATCCCTACCAACCAACCTCTTGTCATACACATAAAAACACATCAACAACACTTTCAAGGCAACAACCGTAACATTAAATCACAAGAATCCAACAAATATTAAACACACATAGAAACATCATTAATGAAAATTCACATGATTCATGGAGGAACTCATAATATCATCTATCCTACTATCAATTCCATGGTTTATCAAACCCTAATTTCTAAATCTAAAGTTCTACCTAGAACTCACCTCTAACACATGGAGATGGTGAAGATGATGAGTAGAAAATGGTGATGATGAGCTTCCATGATTCTTCATGAGCTTTTCCTTCTTCTTCCTTCCTTTCTCTTCTTCTCTTCTTCCTCTTCCTCTATTCCTCTTTCTTTCTTTTCTCTTTTCCCACTTTTTGATAACTCTCTCTCTACCTCCAATCTTATCTCTTCCCCTTCTCTTACCACCACACAACATATATATAACATATCATTAATATATATTATAATATTAGATAGTAATACAACATATTTCAATTGATATTTTATCTTCCAGTACCAATTGACCAATTATTAATGTTACCAAAAATGTCCTCTCTTGTACTTATTAGTATTGGTTTGTCTCTTTTATTAAGAATTAATCTCTTTTGATTTCACTGGTCCCAACTAACAACATTTAGAGCACATATGAGCTCAAATTGTTACAACTGATAATAGATAGAGTGAATAGGAACTCAATTGGTCTCGACTGACAACTAATTGAGCATTTAAGGGAATATGGGATATTATAGTTCTCCTTGAGAGATAAATCTAATAACACTCAGTTAAAAGGTCTTTTCTATCAAGAGGGTACAGATCCCTAACATTTTAAGCAGAGGATGATACATGCATGACATAATGTGCATAGGAAACGAAGATCCAAGCTTGGTCAACGCAACTGTGTAGCTTTGGAAGCTTACACTACTTGGGTGAAGAAGAGAGCTTTGGAGATGAAGATGGCGTATGCTTGTGAAAGACCTATGTCTTTGGTTATGGCCGAGCCATCAACTCTCCCTAACCAAGATGTAGAGGAGTTGGAAGACACACTCACCAAGATGAAGCAAGAGAGAGATATGTGGGAAGAATGGTTCCATGCTTTAAGCCGAAAGCCTGAAGAGTTGCAACTTGAGTCGAAAGAAAAGGATGCGCTTATTGAGATTCTTGAAGACCGAGTAGTGAAGAGACAAAGAGATCTAGAGGGTCTACCTTCCTCTAGCATGCCTCATCCTTCCAGTGCTTGGAAGAAGATTGTTGATCAGCTAGTTCTTGAGAAGGCTCAGATGAAGACAACATTTGAGTTAGAGATTCGATGCATCCGAAGGAAGAATGCATCCACAGTTGCTAAGGGATCCTTAGGATGATAGTTTCCTTTTCTCTTGTATTTATATTTTGGTTTCTAAAATTGTACTCAGTGTAATCTTTCCAAATTTCATGAACAAAAAGAGATTTTTATGGTCAATCAAATTATTGTTATTATTATTATTATATATATTTGCAAATAGGACTTCATATGTTCCTTGAAATTAAATAATCAAAAACATTGCATTTCATGCATCATTTGCATAACAGGTTTTCTTGCGCAGATGTCTTATCAGTTCTTCTTTTGTGCTTCAGCCAAGCTGACTCACCGTTATCACACTCGTGCTAATCAGCCAAGGATCATGGAGCATCTAGAGCAAGAGAACATAGAGCTAAAGGATGAGATTTCCAAGTTAACAGCGCTGGTGGAATCTATCATTGTTGCACAGAACCAGTCATCACCAACTCCCGCAACTCCTCCCAAGAGGACTGTCATTTTTGAGGTTGCTACCTCAACTATTTTCGTTGCTGCCAGTTAACTTGTCCCCTCTATGCCTGCTGGATTCCCTCGGGGGATGCCATCCAACTTTATGCCAGAAGGGTATGCACCCACCTTTATTTCTTTTCCGGCATCTAGCCCGATCATGTTAGTGCCACCTCCAGTTGTTCACACTCTGCCTCGTGTTGAAGAAACCATCTACCACTCTGAGCCGTCTGAGGGCCCAGATGTATATGAGAAGATGGACGAGATGAAAGATCAATTCCTCGAGTTACGTAAAGAGTTGAAGACTTTAAGAGGAAAGGATTTGTTTGGGAAGAGTGTTGCTAAGCTCTGCCTGGTCCCCAATGTTAAAATCTCGATGAAGTTCAAGGTCCCTGACTTTGAAAAGTATAAAGGGAACACTTGTCCGCCGAGCCATCTTGTGATGTATGCCAGAAAAATGTCTACTCAGACTGATAATGATTAGTTGTTGATTCACTATTTCCAAGACAATTTGTTTGGGAAGAGTGTTGCTAAGCTCTGTCTGGACAGTGCGAGCATCCGTAATTTCAAAGACTTAGGCGAGGCCTTTGTTAAGCAGTACAAATACAATGTGGATATGGCGCCCGATAGAGACCAGCTGAGATCTATGTCTCAGAAAGATACAGAGACGTTCAAAGAATATGCCCAGAGATGGAGAGAGCTTGCTGCCCATATTAGTCCACCTCTTGAGGAGAAAAAGATGATGAAAATCTTCTTGAAGACGTTGAGCTCGTTTTATTATGAGCCTATGATTGCAAGTGCCCTCATTGAATTACCGAAATGGTAAATATGGGGATGAGGCTAGAAGAATGAGCCCGTGAAGGACGTCTGTCTAAGGAAGAAGCATCGTCTAGCAAGAAGTATGGTGGGAGTTTCTCCAAGAGGAAGGAAGGAGAGACTAACTCGGTATAGTAGGGAGGCAGAGGATGCCTCATGTCACAAATAGTTCCCAACCTCGTCAACATCAACATCAAGTTTTATCAATGATTCCTGTATTTTCCAATAATTCCAACAATCAATCAATTCTGATTCAGCAACAACAATGTCAACAACAACCGCAACAAAGAACCAACTACAACAACAACAATAATAAACAACAAAGCTTTGAGAGGAAAAAGGTATCCTTTGACCCTATTCCTATGTCGTATGCAGAATTGTGCCCGTCCTTGGTTCTCAAGAACCTCATCCAACCAAGAAATCCTCCACGGATTCCTGAACCACTTCCATGGTGGTTCAAACCTGAACTTCACTGTGCTTTTCACCAGGGAGCCCCTGGCCATGACATAGAGAACTACTATCTGTTGAAGTATGAAGTCCAAAAACTTGTGAAGAGTGGAATGGTGTACTTTGAGGACAGAGCGCCTAATGTGAAAGCTAATTTGTTGCCTGCTCATGGTAACGCTTCTGTCAACATGGTGGACGGTTGTCTAGGGAATTTCCGAGTTTTTGATGTACGATGTATCCTTAGGTCATTGGTGGAAATGCATAGAACCTTGTGTTTGATTTGTTATTGTGAACATGACCATGATGGTTGTGTAATCTATAGCGTGAAACTCCATGGGTGTATGATTGTCAAAAGAGATATCCAGAAGTTGATGGATGAGAATGTAATCCAGATTAAACAAATAAGGGATATAGATGATGTGAATGTAATTGTACCAGTATTCAAGACCCCTGAGCGGGTGGTTATCCAGTTTGATAGCAGCAACATAAATAATATCAACAGATTGGTATCGCCGTTGGTAATATGGTTAGCTGGCCTTGTACCTTATGCATCCGATAAAGATGTGCCATATAAATACAATGCCATAATGGTTGAGAATGGTCAAGAGGTTCCTCTTCCAGTTGCAGACTCCATGGTGAATATTGTTGATATTGCAAAGGTGACCTGTAGTGGTCGTGTGTTCGGTCCGGTATTTCTGAAAGAAGTAGAAGATGTTTCAGCAAGTAAAAAGGCAGAGATTCCAGTAGCGAATCCAGTTAGTACTTCTGTGTGTCAGTCTGGTGAATCCAGTAAACAGAAGGCTAATGATGATGATGAAATTTTGAAATTGATCAAAAGAAGTGAGTTCAATATTGTGGAGCAGCTGCTCCAAACTCCGTCAAATATCTTCGTGTTGTCACTATTGATGAACTCTGATGCACATAGGGAGGCACTGTAGAAAGTGTAACACCCTTCTAAAATACCCCAACAATTAATTAAAATAACAAAACATAAATCAGAGTAAATATGCAGTTCAAGGGTGTCACACTTGACACTTCACACCATTTTCCAAAATATCCTGTCATGCTCATTTATTTAATCAAAATAAAACATTTGCATAATACGCAGCGGATACAAACTAACAACATTCAAACCATGTAATTCATTACATGTAAAGTTGTTCAACAACCAAATGAAAACAAGGTAAAACATCCCATCCCGATGTTACATCTACCAGAGCATGACCCACTAAGGAACTACACTAGACCCCAAGGACTAGCTTCTACTCAATCACTGCTCGTTACCTGAAAAATAGTTGTAAGGGTGAGTTCCTCAATCGATATAATAAGCATTATAAAATATCATGTAATGCTAAGTAATTTAACACATATCATCACCCTAATCAGATCACACATATTCAGCAACGGCAATATCAACTCATAATCATCATCATCATCATACTCAAACTCAACACAACCATAAAACACACGTATAATATTGGAATACCTCCATTCATATTATACGCCATACATACATATATTATGCAATGAGACTCCATGCATGCGGTACCGACTATTCGTGAACATATAGTTCAACCTCACCGATCAAATCCAGATACGGCTACCAAGCTCACTAGTCCCACTCATTTGAGACCTAGTGACTCACTCACTAATTCCTCACCATGGGAATTAGCTACCACCCCAAGGGCTATGATATGCACGCTAATCACCTAGCATGCAAACATCAACAACATCCACAATACTAACTCACTAATTCCTCACCATGGGAATTAGCTACCACCATAAAGGCCACAATATGCAAACTAATTCACTTAGTCATGCAAACATCAACAATCATCCACAATGGACCTATGCTCACACTCTAAGCCATAAACAGTCCATTCATAATTTCATACATGATAGATACATTCGCAACATTATGCATATCATCATACATCATCAACATATTCACCACATAATCATATCATGTCATACCACATAATCAATCACAGCATTAGCACACTCTACTAATACCTATACTACTCAAAACAACGGGAACTGATCCCTACTCTATCATACACCAGCTAAATTACATTACTCAGCTGAACAACCAAAAACTGCACAACAACAGCACAGAAAAATCACAATCCTGCCCATACGCGTATTGCCTAGTCCCATACGCGTATGGCCCAATTCTCAGCCAAATCCCATACGCGTACCACCTATCTCATACGCGTATGCTACGCGTACCACTTCCCCATACGCGTACCAACAGAGACCAAACCACGTTCAAAACATCATCTTCCTCATCCATACGCGTATTGCCTAGTGCCATACGCGTACCAGACCATCTCATACGCGTATTGTCTAGTGCCGTACGCGTATGACCAGAAACCAGATTTCCAGATCTGCTATGGTTTTCTCTACCACGAGATTCTTCAGATCCAACCTCCCACAGTCCAATTTTACACAGTAATCGTTCATATCATCTAACACGAATTATCCCCTATTCGATTTCACAAATTCTAACATTATTACATCTAATTCCTACGAATTCCCTTCAATTATAATCCAAATTTCGTTCATCCAAAAGTTCACAATTTCATCATGCATCGTTCTAATCAGAGTCAAATCAATGGTTTATCACTACCCACGACATGTTATCCCATAATACCCATTAAACGACGATAAACCCCCCTTACCTGAGTTAATCCGGCAATCCTTCAGCTTCAAGCTCTTCCTCTCTTCAACCCTTGTTCTCTGGCTCTTTTTCCACTTTTCTGTCTCTTTTCCTTTTCACGTGAAAATAACCCTTTTACCAAATGGGACCTTTTCTAATTCCAACTTTTATTCCAATGATAATAATAAAATAATCCAATAATAATAATTCCAATAATTCCAATTATTTAATTAATTTAATAAATATAATATTAACTTAAATTAAATAATTATCTTATTTTTTATCGGGGTGTTACAGAAAGTGCTAGAGAAGGCCTACATTAAGCATGATGTGACTGTGGATCAGTTTGACATCATTGTTGCTAACATCACTTTTTGTAATAATCTAAGCTTTTGTGATGAAGAGCTTCCTGAGGAAGGTAGAAATCACAATTTGGCATTGCACATTTCAATGAATTGTAAGGAGGACACTATGTCCAATGTGTTGGTAGGAACTGGTTCGTCTTTGAATGTGCTTCCAAAATCAACTATGTCAAGACTTTCGTTTCAAGGCGCCCCAATGAGATACAGTGGCGTGATTGTCAAGGCGTTCGACGGTTCTCATAAAACTGTCATTAGTGAAGTAGACCTTCTAGTGAAGATAGGTCTGAGTGATTTCCAGATTACTTTCCAGGTAATGGATATCCACCCGGCCTACAGTTGTCTGATGGGAAGGCCATGGATTCATGAAGCAGGAGTTGTGACGTCTACTCTACACCAGAAGCTGAAATTTGTGAAAAACGACAAGCTTGTCGTTGTTGGTGGAGAGAAGGCATTGTTGGTGAGTCATATGTCATCTTTTACATATGTTAAAGTTGAGGAGGAGTTGGAGTTCCGTTCCAAGCCTTGTTTATTTTTTAGGATAAGAAAATTGGGGCACCCATGTCTTCTTTAAAAGATGCATAAAAGGCTATTGAGGCTGGCAACATTGATCAATGGGTCGTATGATAGAGATTGTTGAGAACAAGAATAGGGTTGGATTGGGATTTCAACCAGGGTCGTTCAACACCAGAGCTGAAGTTATGCAACCAATTTCCGTAGTGGAGGGTTCATTCATGGGAATGATCAACACTCAGCTGTCGTGATTGAAGACGATGGTGATGAAGACGAAGCTTGCGCCAACTTTGTGATGCATGGCCAAACTTGCAACAATTGGGTTGCTGTTCATGTTCCTACTGTTATTCATCACTCTAAGTAATTTTTTTTATTTTTTCAGAAAAATCCTTCTCCTATGCCTAAGGGATAAGTGAACATTGTTGGGCACTTTTATTATTATCATCAATAAAATACAATTTTATTCATCCACATCTATGATGTTTTATTTTTGCTTTTTTCTTTTCTGAAAATGGTTATCACAAAAGACATAAATAAATAATAATCTTCCATCTGCATAATATTTGTTCGCACTCCATTTCTCTAAAATCAAAATATCAAATCATTATGCAAGTTGGTTCTCAAACCCATTGAATACAATGATCTTACTCCCTCTCCAAACTTTGATTTCCCTGTGTTTAAAGCTGAGGAAGAGAAATATGATGAAGAAATATCTGATGAATTATCTCATTTACTTAAGCATGAGGAAAAAGCAATTCAGCCATTTGAAGAGCAGATTGAACTAGTCAACTTGGGTTCCGAAGATGATGTGAAGGAAGTCAAGATTGGGTCTCAACCGTGTCCAGAGGCTAAGAAGGGATTGATAGATCTTCTTCGAGAATATTCTGATGTGTTTGTTTGGTCCTATCAAGACATGCCTGGTTTAGATTCTGAGATTGTGGAGCATAGATTGTCGTGGAAGCCAGAATGCTCGCCGGTCAAGCAGAAGTTGAGAAGAACTCATCCTGAAATGGAAGTAAAGATCAAAGAGGAAGTGCAGAAGCAGATTGATGATGGTTTTCTCATAACCTATGAGTATCCGCAGTGGGTTGCCAATATCGTGCCTGTTCCCAAGAAAGATGGAAAAGTCCGAATGTGTGTTGATTATAGAGATTTGAACAAATCTAGTCCAAAAGATGATTTTCCTCTGCCACACATTGACATGTTGGTAGACAATATATCTAAATTCAAAGTCTTTTCATTTATGGATGGATTTTCCGGTTATAATCAAATTAAAATGGCACATGAAGATATGGAGAAGACCATATTCATTACACGTCGGGGAACATTTTGTTATAGAGTGATGCATTTTGGTTTAAAGAATGCTGGTGCAACGTACCAAAGAGCAATGACCATTCTTTTTCATGATATGATGCATAAAGAGATTGGAGTTTATGTTGATGACATGATTGTCAAATCAAGTGATGAAGAAGAACATGTTGAGCATTTGTTGAAGCTATTCCAGAGTTTGAGAAAATACAAACTCTGCTTGAATCCCAATAAGTGTACTTTTAGTGTTCGTTCTGGTAAGTTATTGGGCTTTAGTGTCAGTGAGAAGGGTATTGAAGTTGATCCTGCCAAGGTCAAAGCAATACAAGAGATGCTTGTGCCCAAAACTGAGAAGCAAGTCAGAGTTTTTCTTAGACGCTTGAATTATATCTCAAGATTTATATCGCATATAACTGCCACATGTGCGCCTATATTCAAGCTTCTTCGAAAAGATTAGTCTTGTGATTGGACTGAGGATTTCCAGAAAGCTTTTGACAGTATTAAAGAGTATCTGCTTGAGCCTTCGATTCTATCTCCGCCTGTTGAATGAAGACTGTTGATCATGTATTTGACTGTGCTTGATGAGAGTATGGGATGTGTTCTTGGTCAGCATGATGAATATAGGAAGAAAGAGTATGCAATTTACTACCTCAGTAAGAAGTTCACCGATTGTGAGACTCAGTATTCTATGCTTGAAAAGAGATGTTGCACATGGGCTTTGGATGCTAAGCATCTGCGCCAGTATATGTTGAATCATACTACTTGGTTGATATCCAAAATGGATCCAATCAAGTACGTTTTTGAGAAGCCTGCTTTAACTAGGAGAATTGCCCATTGGCAGATGTTGTTATCCGAGTATGATATTGAATACCGATCTCAAAAAGCAATTAAGGTTAGTGTCTTGGCTGACCATTTGGCTCACCAACCGATTGAAGATTATCAGTCAGTGCAATATGATTTTCCTGACGAAGAGATTTTGTACTTGAAGATGAAAGATTGTGATGAACCATTGCTTGAAGAAGGGCCAAAACCTGGTTCCTGTTGGGGCATGGTATTTGATGGAGCTGTTAATTCATATGGTAATGGCATTGGGGCAGTGATTATTACTCCTCAAGGCACTTATTTACCGTTTACAGCTAGATTGACTTTCAAGTGTACAAACAATATGGCTGAGTATGAAGCCTGCATTATGGGGCTAGAAGAGGCCATTGATCTCAGAATCAAATATCTTAACACCTATGGAGATTCAGCTTTGGTTGTGAATCAGATTAAAGGTGAATGGGAGACGAATTAACCCGGTTTGATACCATATAGAGACTATGCAAGGAGGATTTAAACTTTATTTACAAAGGTTGAGTTTCACCATATCCCTCGAGATGAAAACCAGATGGCATATGCTCTTGCCACGTTGGCTTCAATGATTGTGGTGAAATTTTGGAATGAAGTTCCCAATTTAACTGTGATACGTCTTAACAGGCCAGCTCATGTGTTTGTTGTTGAAGAAGTCAAAGATGAAAAGACATGGTATTATGATATCAAATGTTTCCTCCAAAGTCATATTTACCCACTAGGGGCATCTTTGAAAGATAAGAAGACTTTTAGAAGATTAGCTGGTAACTTCTACCTGAATGGTGATGTGCTTTACAAGAGAAACTTCGATATGGTTTTTCTTATATGCGTGGATAGACATGAAGCAGACCTATTGATGACTGAAGTCCATGAAGGATCCTTTGGTACTCATTCCAATGGACATGCTATGGCAAAGAAGATGTTGAGAGCAAGTTACTATTGTCTGACAATGGAATTTGATTGTTGCAAGTTTGTGAGGAAATGGCACAAGTGTCAAATTTATGCAGATAAGATTCATGTCCCTTCGATAATGTTGAATGTCATCTCCTCTCCATGGCCCTTCTCCATGTGGGGAATTGATATGATTGGTATGATTGAGCCCAAAGCTTCGAACAGACATCGTTTCATTCTGGTGGCTATTGACTACTTCACAAAGTGGGTTGAAGCGGCATCATACGCAAATGTGACCAAGCAAGTTGTTTTAAGATTTATCAAGAATAAAATTATATGCCGTTATGGTTTTCCAAGTAAGACCATTACTGATAATGGATCAAACTTGAATAATAATATGGTGGAAGCTCTTTGCAAAGACTTCAAGTTGCACATCATAATTCTCTTCCCTACAGACCTAAGATGAATGGGGTTGTTGAAGCTGCAAACAAGAACATCAAGAAGATCATTCAGAAGATGGTTGCGACATATAAAGATTGGCACGAGATGCTCCCATTTGCTTTGCATGGGTACCGTACATTCGTCCGCACTTCAATAGGGGAAACCCCTTTCTCACTTGTTTATGGAATGGAAGTTGTGCTCCCCGTGGAGGTTGAGATCCCATCATTAAATGTCTTGATGGAAGCCAAGTTGATGAAGTTGAATGGTGCCAGACCAGATATGATCAGCTGAATTTGATTAAAGAGAAGAGATTGACTGCCATGGGCCATGGTCAATTATATCAGCAAAGAATGAAGAAGGCATTTGATAAGAAGGTCAAGCCTCGTGTGTTTAGAGAAGGTGTCCTTATGCTCAAGAAGATTCTATCTTTCAAACCTGATGCTAGGGGTAAATGGACTCCTAATTATGAATGCACATATGTTGTGAAGAGAGCCTTTTTGGGTGGTGCTTTGATTATTACAACTATGGATGGTGAAGAGTTCACTCGTCCTGTGAATGTCAATGCAGTCAAGAAATACTTCTCCTAAAAATAAAAGAACAACTCGCTAAGTTGAAAACCTGAAAGGGCGACTTAGGCAAAAATGAGTGTCTCGATGGATTGAAAACCCGAAAGAGCGATTCAGGCAAAAGTTAGAGACATAAAATAGAAATTATCCCGGTAGATTGAGTATCCCACCTTGGGGCAATCTAGGAAAAAATTAGGGATTATGGCAAGTAACTGCATTCGGTTGGTCCTAGTCATGAAGGAAGGCTTGAACGAGTTATTTTGTGTCTGATTCATCATTCTTCAAGCGAAACCAAGAGCACAATGGATATTGAAGTTGGTAGGAAGAGTAGTGATCATTATATTCAATGTAGCCCTTTTCCATGTAAATTACCGTTTTTCAACTTTTGTAAAGATCTATGGAGTCTTGTCATTTACAGACTACCATTCTATTAAATAAAGTTGAGCTTTTTATCCAATTAATTCTACTCTTATTTGTTTTTGCTAAATAAAATTGAATTTTCATGATGATAATTTCAAAATAAATTAATGAGTAAACATTACTTTTCTAAAATAATAAAAACAATTACTTTAAGAACAATCAATTTTAGCACGGAATATCAACAACAGTCTGAGAACAGGTAAGTCTTGACGTACGAAGCCTTGTTGTTCTTCCCCAATCAGTTGTTTTAGTATTTTTTTTCCCCAACAGTTTGTCAAGTATCCCCAACTGAGTTGTAGGGTCACATCCCAAGTAGAGTTGATGATCAGTCCCTATCCCACAGCTGCAGTACCCCCTTTTTTGATATCCTCCAGTTTGTGACTTCGGAGATCCGAAACCTTTATTTGGTTTCCATTAGCATATTTGTGTTGCGTAACTTTGGCATTCTTTTCCTTGGAATTAGTTTATTTTGTAATTTCCTAAGGGTATTTGATGATTTTTGAGGAATGTGACGATCTTGGTCATAAAATCCTCAACATTTTTGCTTAGATCCCCATGCAGAGTTTTGCCTCTTGTATTCCCCCAGCAAAGTTTATCTTCTGATATCGAAGATCCCTTGTTCCCGACAGTTTTGGATTTTTAGCAGTGTTTGGTTTGGTCCCCTGCAGGGTTGTCTCCCATTTGATATGGTGTTGACCGAAAATTCCCTGCAGAATTGGCAGTTTTGGATCCTCAGCAGATCCTTTCTCTCTCTCCCTAACCAGGGTTGAGTTATTCAGAGCTAGATGACTTATGTCCAACCCTAACATTTTCTCCAATTGGTGTTTCCATCTTGTTGAATTAGCCGAGTGTTGCAGCGATGATTCAAATCTGTGATATTTGTATCCTTTGTGTTGTTTCGTCAGAATAATTATAATCATATACATACATATTCATACATAAAACACAATATCAAATATTTCATTATGCATTTTATTGCATTTGACTCCTTTATGTTGATCCCCTGCTACGATGATATTATTTCCCCATGCAGGTTTGGTGTGTCTGTCCTCCTTCAATTGTAGAGTGTCATCCCCTTAAGCAGAAAGAGTTTAACCTTTCTCATTCCCCACCGAGTTATTTTCCTCGTGGATGATCATTATTTCAGTTTCCTCCCCAGTTTATTATCTGGATGAAGCCACTCCCCTTGAGTTAACCCTCATTGGGTTGAGTCTTTGTTTGACCATTTCTGTCTAACTATTATCTAGATAGATATTTTGGTCCCTTGAGAGTCTATTACCCAGTAAATGGTAATATTCTTCTCAAATTGTTAAGTACTTTACTTTTCCCTAATACCCGGTAAATGTAATTTACTTCCTTTATTTTCCCCAGCGAATTCGTTTTCATGTTTCCCCCAGGCAGTCTATCCTTGATATGTTCATCCTGATCGATGACGGATATTCTTCCTTTGTGGTTTTCTACCCAGTAAAAAGGTAGTTGTAATCCCTACTTTTACTCCTCAGAGAGTTAATCCTTGGTATGTTCATCTTAACCGATGACTGATTTTCTCCTCTTTGTGGTTTTCTGCCCAGTAACCGATAGTTATAAATCCTACTTTCCCCTCCGAGTCTATCCTTGATATGTTCACTTTAACTAGTGATAAATATTCTGTCTTTGGTATTCTATCCAGTAACTGATATGTTCATCTTAATCAATGACGGATATTCTTCCTTTGAGTTTATCCTTGATATGTTCACTTTAACTAGTGATGAATATTCTCTCCTTTTGGTCTTCTGTCCAGTAACCAGTAGTTGTAAGTCCTATTTGATCATTTTTCCTGTAGGCTATTCTTACCCAGTAACCGGTAATGAATACATCTCTTTCCCCTCAGAAAGTCATCCTTGATATGTTGACCCTAACCGATAACGAATGTCCCTCTGTTAGAGTATATTATCTTTCTACCCAGTAACAGGTAATAGATAATCTCTAGTACTCCTGTGTTGAAGATCATTCTTCCCCAATTGAGTTTGCTTTAGGTATTTCAGCTTTCTTCTGATCTACCCGTTTCCCCTACAGATTTTCCCTTATCCCCAACCGAGTCCTTCCATTGATTTATTTTCATGGAAATTCCCCTCGTGTCTCCAGCAGTTTTTAAGTCGTAGCCTAGCCTACGCATAGCTTTTTATTCCCCCCAGAGTCTCTATCTCCCTAGTGATTTTTCCTTATGGAACGCATTATACTCCTGTGGACTTTCAGTCTCTCCGAATTCTTTTCCTTTGTGGAAATATATTTCCCACAAAGATTATTTTTAACATTTCCATAACATATGCATCATGAGGTCTCTTAGGGACCAAATTTTGTTTCTATGTGTTGTTATTTAAGTCCATTCTACTGAGTTGATACGAAGATTTTAACCTTCACATCCTCAGTCGGAATGTCCTTAAATGGGGGAAGTTGTAAGACCCCAATTTTGACCATAAGATTCCTCATGCTATCTCATCATATGCATTAGCTTTGGGATCACACCTTGGCATCCTCCTTACCCCTCATTCAATGGGTTTGCATTGGGAGAGATCACCAAGCACATTTGATTGTATCATACTTTGTTTTTCATTATTTACTAACCAAAATACCAAAAATATGTCTATGTATAGTTTGTTTCTTTTGTAGGTAGTGTGTGTGTTCACCTATGCTTCATCAAGCTTATATCTTGGGTTTAAGACCCTAAATGCAAAGAGACTGATCAAGAGATGGCTCACATTGACTCTAGACATCATATATAGATCCCCATGATCTTCATTTTTCATTTTGATCAAGAATTCATCAAGAGTTTGAAGCTTGTTTGCCTTGGAAGCCCTAATTCATCTGGGTATCTTGTGTGACTTCCTCAGCATGTTTCTTCACCATTTGATCAAATATTTTCAAGGTATACTTCATATTACATCATATTATGCATATATGATCCTCCATGAGGCCAATGGATCAAGGTAATTTCAAGTTTGCAAGATAGTTCATGGTGGTTGACCAGAGAAAGTCAACTTGTCAAAATTGGAGTTCCCTAGACCCTATCTCCTACATTTTTTGTCATTTGAAAATCATTGAAATATCAAAGTTACTCCTTATGATATTCCAAAAAATTTTAATTTTCAAGTAAAGAGCAAATTTGGGTTGGAAAGCCATTGTTTATGGTGAAAGATTATAGGTCATTTTGTCTGAACCCTAGTTAGAAGGTCAACTTCCAAGGACCATAACTTGCTCAATTTTTATGAGATGAAAGCCATTAAATTTTCATGATCAAATTCAAGATGTTCTATTCAACTTTTATTCTTGTAAGAAATTCAAATTCAACCTTCAAGGGCATGTCCCAAGAGGAAACATTATATGTCATTTTGGGCCATTACCATTGAACAAGTGATTTTCCTCAACTTCTAAAAAGCATAACTCCTTCACTCCAAATCCAAATAAGGTCACATTTATGACCTAATTGAATAGTTTTTAAAGAGATACAACTTTGATGAAGGAACTATTTACATTTGAAGCCCATATCAAAAGTTATTCAAGGTGGAAGAGGTGAACATTTGACTTGCTACTTAGAAAATTTCCAAATATGTTTGATTTTCCAAACTTCCACCTCAAACTTCATCATTGTCCAAACTTAAAATGGAAAAGTGTTAAACATGAAATTTTTTCCCCTTGATCTCACATTTTCAGAAAGTCCAAGATCATCTTATTTGGACAAGAATTGGAGGACTTTCACATGGGTTCCTTTCCAGGTTTCATTTGGTGAAATTCACATTCACATTTCAATATCCATTGCATGATCACATGACATGATTTCAGCATTGCACGTGAGGGATTTTGGACCTGATCACATCATTTGATGGGCCTATCACACGCCCATGCAAGCATGCAAGTGAATTACTATTTTTGGTCAATTTTGGAAGTGTGTGGAAATCAAATGCATTGCCTATAAATAAGACCTGTATGGCTCAAAATTAAGGAAACCTTGCCCAAACTTTGAGCCTGCAATCTAAACCATCACCATTAGAGGATAATCTTGAAGGTTTTCATTTGAAAATCGAGCTTCAAATCTCATTATGTTTTAATATTGAAACTCCAAGAGTCCAAGTTTTTCCTTGATCCAATTCACTTCCTGCAAGTTTCTGAAGTCAAGCCAAGGCCATTTAGAAGCAAGATCACGCAAGTTTGAAGCTCACTTGAAGGTGATTTTCCAAAATTTTCATCTCTTCAATTCTCTCTCAATTCTTAACCATTATTTGTGATTTTTGGTTGGTTGAAGTACTACCAATGTAGGCAACAAGATTGAGTTTCTTTGAGGTCAAATCGAAGCAACTCAGTTCATGATCCTCAAAATGCAAATCCCTGTATCTTTTTATATACTTGGAATTGGAGAAAATTGAGGCCATATTCGTAATCCTAAGCATTTTCTCTTTGAAATAGTGTCCTTATTTTTCATTTTCCATTGAGATAAAGTTGAACCAGTCCGGTGGAGGTCACCGGAGAAGATGCGGAGCCCTAGCTCCGCTGGTGTGTTGTCACGCTTCCTGGCCATCTGATCATGTTTAAATGTTATAATCTGGAGTGTTGCATCTAATTACCATGCGTACATTGCATTGACTGAAGTCCACCATGGAACGCGCGCGTGTGGCCATCAGATCTGCCAGCTCAATTAATGAGGGAGATCTGATGACCCTTGTTTTTTCTATTTTTGTTTTAATTTCTTATTTTATGTTTAATCCTTTTATTTTGTTTAATTCATATTAATTTCATTTTTAATCCAAAAAATATGGGACTTTCACCAAAAATATTTAAATATTTTTCTCTTTCATACTATGAATTAAATTTATTTTTTGGATTAATTTTGATATTTTTCAGGAATTAAATGTTTTTGTGCATATTTTTAATTGTTTAAAAATACTCATGGAAGATGTCTTGGTTTAAGGATTCATATTTGTGAATGGATGGTTGAGCGTTCTCCAAAGAATGACTTACTCAATTAAAAAATACCATTAACACTTGACTAACCTTTGACTAACATTTGACTAACTCTTGTTAATATTGCTTTACTTTCAAGTCATTTACTTTATGCAATTTAAATTTCAGTCGTTTATCATTCATTGCCATTTACATTTCATTTAAACTGTTTATGTTTATGTCATTTTCCCTTTGCTCATTTGAGCCATATCTTGTGATGGTATATATTTGTTTGTGCATTTTGATTTTTGTTTGTGGTCTTAGGATCTTAAAATACTTAATAAAACCAAAAACCCTAAAAAATATCTGGTGGACTGTTGATCTTGATTTGAACTATTAGACTTAGGATTAGGCAACATTCCATGTGCAAAAAGGACTTGGCCAATGCCAACATTTTGAGAGTGAGCTATGATGAACTGAGCCTTCATCTGATGCAAGCCTTGGATCTTGTTTGGATTCATATACAATCTTGTCTTTGTACTAATTGTTATTTTGATCTGGTGTTTGATGCTTTGTTCTGAGTTGACCAAGGAATATTACATCTGATACATGAGAAGACAAAGAGGACTGCTAGCTATGTGATTTGATTGCTTGGATGTGACTATCATTATTTGATGCCTTGATCTTCATGATGTTTGGATATTTATAATTGCTCATTGATTATTGATTGATTCAAAGTCCAAAGGGAATGTGAGTTTTCTATATGACATTCTTGTCTGTTGGATTGCATTTCATTGGTCAACTCTTTTCATCTCTTAACTTTTAAATTCATGCTTAGGGTAGTCTCTTCATCTCCTCCCCACTTCTTAAATTTAAAAATCTCCCCGTCTTTTCAAAAACCTTCTTTTCTTATGATTTTAAACTTAGATTTTGTTTTAATGATTAGAAACTTTGGCCTTATGCCAATGAATTTTCAAACTCTTTCTTAAATCAAATTTGTAAATAAACTTAATTATATTGACTTAAAATTTCAAAAGACAAAAAGAACTAATAACTTCATCCAAACTTGTAGCCCTTTGTGCCTTTCTTATTAACCTTTTGTTAAAAGCAACTCACCAACATTGGAATTTTTACCACGAACTACGAGGTTTTAATCCCTCATTTTTATGTTGGTACGTAGGCACAAGTTCGAAGGTCTTGTTAAACACAAAAATATAATCAATAAATTCTTTTCTCATCCCCACACTCTATTTTTTCTCAAACATCTTTTATACCAAAAACACATACGCACATAAAAAAGGGCTCCCTAGAAGTACCTAGGACACTTTGGATGCTAACACCTTCTCTCTTTGTAACCAACCCCCTTACCTGTAATCTATGGAATTTTATTAGTTTTGATTTGAAAACTTCTTATCTTTGGGTTTTGTTCGTACTTTTCCCTTTTCCTTTTGGAAACAATAAAAGTGCGATGGCGACTCTGGTTTTATTGACGTTAAGCTTATCCATAGCTTGATGGTCATAAATTTACCGCTACAATCCCTTCATTAAGATTTCCAATAATGAGTTTTGTTGGATGATGTTTTTGAATTCTGATAGAGGGACCTTTGTTGACTTGACGATTGTTTGGTTCAGTGCCTTCTGGGTCACTATCTGACTCAATAACTCCCTTATTTTCAAAAGTGTCAATTTGCTAAAATGATGTGCCAACATCTTCTTCAACATCAGTCCCTTTCTCTGTGATATTATCGTCCACTACAACATTGATGGACTCCGTCATGAATTTGGTTATGGAATTAAAAACTCTATAGGCTCTGCTGTTTGTAAAGTACCCCAAAAATTTTCCTTCATCACTCTTGGAATCCATCTTTCTTCTTTGTTCACGATCATCCAAAATGTAACATTTGCTTCCAAATACATTGAAGTATTTGACAGTAGGCTTTCTTCCTTTCCATAGTTCATAAAGAGTAGATGAAGTACCAAATCTTAGAGTGACCCTATTATGAATATAGCAAGCAGTATTCATTACTTCAGCCCAAAAATGGTAAGGTAGTTTCTTGGCATGAAGCATGACTCTAGATGATTCTTGTAGAGTCATATTCTTGCGTTCAACAACTCCATTTTGTCAGGGGGTGATGGGAGAGGATAACTCATGACCAATTCCTTCAGAGAAGAAAAATTCAGCAAATTTTCTATTTTTAAATTCCTTCTCATGGTTACTTCTAATCCTGACAATTCCATATTCCTTCTCTCTTTGAAGCCTTTGACATAAACCTTTGAAGACCTCAAAGACATCTGATTTTTTCTTGATGAAGTTTACCCAAGTGAATCTTGAGAAATCATCAACAACAACATACGCATACCTTTTCCCACCAAGGCTCTCGACCTGCATAGGCCCTATTAAGTCCATATGAAGAACTTCCAGAACCGTTGAAGTGATCTGATGTTGTAACTTTGGATGTGACATCTTGGTTTGCTTCCCAATTTGATACTCACCACAGATTTTACCTTCTTCAATCTTGAGCTTAGGAATACCTCTGATGGCTTCTTTTGACACAATTTTTTCATGCCTTTCAGATGTAGATGTCCAAGTTTTTGGTGTCATAGGTTGACTTCATCTTCTTTGTATATGAAGCATGTGGAAGAGAAATTTATTTCTTGATATGTCCATAAGTAATAGTTGTCCTTAGACCTGGCTCCCCTCATCAAAACTTGGTTTTTCTCATTAGTGACCAAACATTCAGATTTTGTGAAATTAACTTTAAGACCCTTATCACAAAGCTAACTGATATTAATCAGATTAGTAGTCAAACCTTTTACCAACATGACATTATCAAGACTCGGGAGTCCTGTACAGGCTAGTCTTCCAACTCCTTTAATTTCACCTTTAGCCCCATCTCCAAAAGGGGACATAACCAGTTAAGTATGGCTTTATGTTCTCCATGAACTTCTTGACACCTATCATGTGTCTAGAACATCCACTATTAAAATATCAGTCTTCTCTAGATGAAGCTCTAAGAGAGGTGTGAGCTATGAGACTAGTGTTGACAGGCTTGGGTATCCATTCCTTTCTATTGTTAGTTAAAAGTTGATTAGCCCTGGGTTGTGTTAGATACCTGGGATAGCCATACAGTTTGAAGCAGAAAGGCTTTATATGACCATATTTTTCATAGTAATGACATCTCCAGCGAAATAACATGCCTCCAATTTGAGTATTCTGATGTCTGGCACGATGTTGAGTCAGATGCTTAGACATTACAGGCTCAGGCTCCCTTTTAGGACTAACAAAGTTTGTCATATGGCTTTCTCCTTGTTTGTCCAGAGATTGGTAATTAAAGCATATCCCCCTCAGATCTCCAGCCACTTTCCCAACTTGCAAAACTTCATCTAACACATCAGAACCCTTGTTAAGCATTCTTACAGCCTTTGTCATGTTATCAAGTTTGGAAGTCAGCAGCATTACCTCATCTTGAAGACAGAGATGGTAGATAGATATTTTTCTTTTTCAGCCTACAACTGAGATATAATTTTCTTCTGTTTTTCTCCCAGTTGACACACTTCTTCACTTCTGATGCACAGTTCTCTGTAGTAGGTAGCCAGTTTCTCATAGGATACTTCTTCATCACATGAATCTTCATCTTATTTATATCTTCCAGTTAAAGCAATTACATGTTTTGCAACTTCATCCTCATGATCACTTTCAGAGTTATCATCATCAGACCAAGAGACAGACAACCCTTTTTTTGTTTCTTGAGATATGTAGGACATTCTTCCTTAATGTGTCCAAATCCTTCACACCCATGACACTTAATACCTTTACCTTGATTGGATCTCTCTTCTGTTCTTGTTCTTTTCTGAAAGTCATTGTTATTCCTGATGTCAAATGGAATGTTCTCGACATTTGGTCTTGATTTCCTGTCAATTCTCTTTAGCACCTTGTTGAATTGTCTTCGTAGTAGAACAATAGAATTAGTCATTCCTTCATTAATATCCAAGTCACATTGGTCTTCTTCATCTTTAGTGTTGGTGTAAGACCCCAATTTTGTCCCTAAGATCCCTCATGGCCTCATAACATTGCATTTGCAAAGCCTCAAGGATCATAAGAATCTTGGTTCCCCTTGCCTTTGGGTGGGACCTCTTGTGAGTGGTTTGAGATCACCAAATCAAGAGCTTCAAGGAGGTCCTTTGTGCAAAGATATGGTCAAGAGAAGATGAAAACAAGCATTGTAATGGTTCCCAAAGCTCTCATCCATCAAATATGCCTCCCAAGTATCTCAATTCATCATTTTGATCAAAGCAAGTCAAAGGGTTTGAGGTTTGTCTCCCAAGGAAACCCTAATTCATCTGTGTATCAAGTGTGCCTTGCCCATGAAGTAATCTCAGCCCATGATCAAATACAATCAAGGGAAGTTATTTAATTCATCATTTCATGAATATTTGAACTTATTTGAGTGCCCTCAATCATCAATTCATGAAGGTGTGAGTTATGGACTTGGAAAGTTGATCAGTCAATTCATCTGACTATTTTGAAATGTACTGAGACCTACGTTTTTATGGGTTGGTCAAATGGAGATGATAACAAAAGAAAAAATGTTCTTAAGGACAATATGAACAACTTTCATGTTCATCAAAAATTGATTTGAAGCTTGGAAGGTCATCTCCCATTCCAAGACATTATAGGTCATTTTGACTGAAACCCTAATTTTGGGTCAACTTCAAATGCATTGAAAGGCAAAAACGTTATGTTGAACAAAATTTTGGAAACCCTAACTTTGGAAAGCTTAAGATGTCTACTTCAAATGTTATGTTGAACCAAATTTCAAAATATCAAAATAAATACATGTGATAATGCAAAACATTATAGGTCACTTTGAACCAGATGCATTGAAAGGCAAAAAAGTCCAACTTCAAGTGCCCATAACTTATTCATCAAAAATCTAAATGGTGCAAAATTTAAGTCAATTTTGATTTTCTTGAAAATACCTACAACTTAGATGTTGGAAGTTTTTCCATTTGAGGCTTGCATCATCAAAAAAGAAGGGCTTGAAATTGGACCAATTTGGCAAAATTCTCAAAGGCATGTTTTGCACTATGAACTTCATGGCCTATTTTCATAAATTTCCACACTCCAAATGAGTTTTGGTCCAACATAAAATTTTTTCCTTATGTCAAGACCTTTCCAACCATTACCCACATGCCTATGTCTCAATTTTTCAAGTGGCATTTTCGAAGAGGTGAAGTTTTAAGCTCAATTATGCATAACATGTTAGAATTCCATGCACAAGCTTATGCATTGCCAACTACACGTCCATTTCAAGTTGTTTGGTCATCAGCATGCAAATGCAATTGAGTTTGGGCCTTCTACATGATCATGCAAGCCCATGCAAGGAAAAACCACTTGCCATGCACACGAGGAAACTCACTTGCTCAGCCAATTCCAGCTATAAATAGAGGTGCATACCTCCATCAAATCTCATCCAGAAGGCGCCTGATATGCTGCACAACTGAATCCCCAACCATACCTAAAGGAACTAGTTCACATTTCTTCAAAATTTCAAATCTGAAATTCAACTGAATTTGGTTGAATCTTCAGATCTAAAGTTCCTAAACCTTCATCATCCAGTCCATAGAAGTTCTGTTTAGCAAGAGGAAGCAAGGAAAGTGACTCAAAGCTCCACAGTTCAAAGGTTTTCATCAACTGGTTTTCTCTTCGAAACTCCTTAATCTTTAATCTATTTGCCTGACTATTGTGTTGTCTGAAGTCCTCTCTATAGAGGTGATCGGAAAAATAGCAAGTGTACTACTTTTACCGATGTAGTAATAAGGAGTTTTATTTCCAAGTATCGATCTCAGGGATTGCGTAGGAAATACTTATTTAACTTTGATTCTATCAGAACAAAAATATAATGGTTTGGTTGTTTTAGAAATTTCAGCAATAAACACAAAAGACAGTAAAAATGTAATTGATTAAGTTAAAGCATGCTATGGGAGGTGGTTGATTTAACCAGTTATGAATTCAGTCAAGATTTCCTTAATACATATGACACATTCAATTACCTAACCTCAGAATGTTCTTCCTTAAGTCCGTAAGGAAGAAACTATTAAACTACCAATTCTTACTCAAATGTCCATTCAATTAATCATTGGTTTTAATCGTCAACAATATCAAGGTTTGCAGTGGTTTACAAAAGTTACTAGTCCTAGATGATGCAATCATAAACCTAATTGTGTGAAAACCCTAACAATCATAATCCTGTTATTGATAGTCATAGATCAATTTGTATTTGTCCGATACAAATGCATAATAACATCACACAATTGAATTGAAATAGGTAACATAGTAATAAGGAAATCATTTGTTCAAATTCATAACATACGATCAAATCAGGACCACCCCCCTAACATAGGGGGTTTAGCCTCTCATAGTAGGAAATGAAATCATAGTATGAAAATTAGACATTACAAAGAACTAGGAGATTTGGATCTTCAATGGTCGGAACCCTTGAATTTCGCCGTCTTCGAATCCTCTGTCGTAGCTATCTTCTCAATGTCGTGTTTTCTTTCGTCCGTCAAAAAAAGTATTTTTCCCTTTCCCTTCCAAGCTTTCTAATAGCTTCAGATGAATCTCCTCCAAGCAAAAGGTCCAAACTACCCTTAATGAGCAGAATAGGTTCACAAAGCAAAAGTTTAGGTTTCCAAGCCGCGCCCAACAACACGGGCCGTGTGTGTACACACGGGTGCCCATGTGTGCTCTCCAAAATGGCCATCTTCAATTCAAGCTACAGAGGAAAAAACACGGGTCGTGTTCCTCCACACGGGTGCCCGTGTTAATGCACTGTTTTAAACAACACGGCTGTGTGTCACCACACGGGTGTTCGTGTTGATCTCTGTTTTTCTTCTCCCATTTTGCTTTGCCTGACCAACAACACGGGCAGTGTTGTAGCACACGGGTGCCCGTGTTGACCTGCTGTCTCTTCATATTTTTGCCTTTCTGAGTATCCAAAACTTCACTATTAATGCTTTTAAACCTGTGCAATGGCCTGTAACAATAACACTACCAAACGACGCGTAAAAGAGATCTTTTTGACATAAACTTGTAATCAAATGCAATGCGATACCAAACCAAAAAAACATGAATAATGACTATGAATCAACTATAAGCAAACGTAAATCTTACCAAAGTGATGAAAAAATGTCGGATTAACGGTGGGAATTCAATGGAAATGGTGACCGATCACAACCCCAAACTTGTCTCATTGCTTGTCCTCAAGTGATGTATTGAGTCCAAACAAAGGTCACCCACGAATTCATTTTCCACAATGCAACCTAGTCTTTCACAATTTGTGTTATTCCTTTCCAATCGAGTTTCAGGTCTCTCTGACTCAGGCAGTTTGCCACATTTCCACATCAGAAGCCTCGTCACCTGCAAGCTTTTCACACACTCACAACATCTCTCATGGGTAGGGGTGTACACTCACAGCACAGTATGCAATACCAAACTCTTAAATTTGAATACATTCTAATGTCACGACAACAGCAGATTCCACACACTTTACGAGGTCTTTTTGGGTTGTAACGGGGCTTGGGTACGGTGGGTAAACAAAAAAAATGGATAACAAGGGTTTTGAACTCGGCAGTTATGTTGTGTGATTTTTCTTTCTCTTTTTCTCGTGCATCACGTATACTCTGGGGGTTAATTTCACTCTTTTGACTCTTTTTCTACTCAAATTTTTCGAGCATTTTGTAGGTGTTAGAGTCTTAAGTCTCGGCAAGTGCATTTTTTTTCTTTTTCTTTTCTTTTTTTTTTCCTTTTTTTTTCTTTTTTGGACATACACAATTCTTTTCTTTTTGTATCTTCTCTTATTATGCACTTGCCCTATCTTTCTAGATTACTACCCCAAACTTAGCTTTATGCATATCTTGCACTCACAACAATCATGCCGAGTGATGGAAGGAATGAATGATTAGTGGTTAACATGGGTTTATGATGAACAAAAAGCTATGGCTCAACGGGGTTCACGAAGGGAAACATACAGATAAGGATGGCAAGAAAGGCCCTGGCTAAACAAACAACTTGCCTTAGTGTGTGCTGTCATGCTGTGACGTGTCAAAAGGACATACGCAAAATCAGAGTGATAGAGTCATACCTGGCTGAACTCTCATGCTGATATTCAGTGTTTGGCTTTTTGTGATCTCACCATGTTGGTTAGCTTTGCAAGCTCTGAAGCCTCCTCGTGTTATGTGGTTCTTTTCTGACTTGGTTTTTCCATACCGCTCTCTTGATCCGGTGTCCCCAAATTGTGTCCGACTTTATTTTCTCAAGGTTGCATCAACTTCCGAGGTGCCTTATCAGCCTAAGTTTGAGGGGTGTCATTCATCCACTACCATTGATCCCGGGATCGTCCAACCATTTCTCATCACTCTGTACACACAGTAAGTCCAAAAGAAAAGAAAACAAACAAAATAAACAAACACACTAATATAACGATAACATAACAAAAACAAAACAAATTGAAAGAGAATTAAAACATGAAAAGAGAAAACCCCCCCACACTTGAACTAAACATTGACCTCGATGTTTAAATTCAAAAACGAAGGGGACTTACAGTGATCACTATTATGGAGGAGGCGGAGGATCGTACGGGAAATGCAACATCAGACGTTGCATCATGGCTTGCATGTCATCCATGACTGTCCCTTGTCGGAACAGTTCCACACCCTGTCTGTCTAATTCCGCACCTTGTCTGGTTTGCTCGGTGCGGAGAGTTCCCATCTCAGTTTGGAGCCAACCCCACTGGTCCTGAGACATAAAAGAGGATCCTTCACCATGTAGGCTCGAATCATGTGGGGGTGGCATACCATGGGTAGCTGGCCTCTCATCTTCTTCCATTTCCTCACCTGAAAGGTCATGGTCAAACTGAGCATCGTCCCTTACAGATGGGGCTGAACCTGTATACAACCAGTTAGCAACATTTGCAATGCTAATGGAACCAGGTGCTGGTAGTGCGAGCACTTCCGCATTGTGAATCACCAGAGAGTAATGAGTCGGCATGATGGCAATCATTTGCTGATTGACTAGAGTGTGCATGTCGATCTTAGTCTTTCCCACCACTGCAGTTTCTTCCAGCAAGAGTTGATCATACCCAAAGTGGCCCGCAATCTGCGTGATCATACCACCCACAGAAATATCACCAGTAGTTGCGTGGCCAACTTGCTTCAAATGATTGGCGGAGAAAGCAGCTGCATTGATTCGCTCATTGTGGGCCATGCAATGAAGAAAAAATAACTCTCTCTTAGTAGCGACCCCGGTACTATCACCCCGTCCGAACAAGGTGTAGGCTAACCCTTTTTGTGCATATCTGAAGCAAGGGTTATGAATCCCAGAAGCTTTTCCCGAGCTAGGGTTATAGCCAGTTTTACCTGTAATAGCCCTCCAAAAATCAATTGCTGAAAAAGTGTCTGGAGGGGTTCCGGGTCCAGATACCGGGAGTCTCAGAATACTCCCAAGTTCCTCAACAGATAACTCGTGATCTTCATCGAACAATCGGAAAGTAATTTGACCATAAAATTCCATCTCTGAACTTGTCCACCTTCTCCTCATCTTAAACTCAACTGTACTTATGAATTCAAGTGTGATACGAGCGAAGGTCGGTGCTTCGAATTGCATGAATTCTAACATACCGATGTTGTGAAACATACGGTGCACCTCTTCCTTTAAACCTAACTCATCCAGTGTGGCATCACACATATATCGTGTCGGAATGAGCTTACGTTTAGGGAGAATCACATACCTCTCTTGATGATTCGGTTGTTCAAACAAAATGCCATGAGGATTCGGAGAGCGTCTAGCCTGTTGCTTCAACCGAGAAGATGTGGCTACATCCTTCTCCTTGCTTATACGCTTTTGGGGCATAATGGTACCTGAAAAAAACATCTCAAAATCCAAAGAACAAATTAGTGAAAACTGCCACCGTCACTGTGTAGAGGACGACGAGAGGAATGATTTTTGTGAAGGTGAGATGAGGTAAAAGTGAGTGGAGCTATGAGAAAAGTGGAGCTTAAAGGGTGGAGGCTAGGTTAACAACGAAGGAAGAGGGAAAGAGAAGCTTTCAAAAAATCAGAAAAAGAGAGAATAAGTGGTGGGCAAGAGATTTAATATCAAGTGGGTTCCAACATTAAAATTGCCCAAAATCACAAAATTTCAAAAATCAACCCGTTAAGAACAACACGGCCGTGTTCCTGCACACGGGCGCCCGTGTTAATTCACTGTTTTAATTAACACGACCGTGTTCCTGCACACGGGCGCCCGTGTTAATCCACTGTTTTAATTAACACGGATGTGTGTCACAACACGGGTGGCCGTGTGGATGCCCAGTATTCCCTCTTGCCAGCATAACACGGGTCGTGTGTCACCACACGGGTGGCCGTGTGGATGACCTGTTTTCCTCAATTTTTGAATTTTGCTATGCTTCATAGGTATGGTCTCCTGTCGCTGAGAGGTGATTATGACTATACTCTCCAAGTTCTACTCCTTTCCTGCAACAACATTCCACACACACACAGAAAAGAAAAAAAAAAGAAAAAAAGTTAACGATCGAACACGTGGGTTGCCTCCCACGAAGCGCTTCGTTTAAGGTCGCATGGCTCGACGGTTGTCCACCTCATTAGGCGAGGCGCACATGGTCAATCAATCCAGACTCTTGGCCTATGTAATAGGGCTTCAGCCTCTGGCCATTCACCTTGAATATATCCCCATTGTTTTGGTTCTTAATCTCTATTGCTTCGTGGGGAGAGACCTTATGCACGACAAATGGCCCGGACCATCTTGATTTCAATTTCCCAGGAAACAACTTGAGCCTCGAATTGAACAACAATACCAGTTGTCCTTCCCAGAAATCTTTCTTGAGGATTCTCTGATCATGCCACTTTCGTGTTTGCTCCTTGTACATCTTTGCATTCTCATATGCCTGATTACGAAATTCTTCTAACTCGTGAAGTTGAAGAATTCGGGATTCACTGGCTTTTGCAAGATCAAAATTTAAGAACTTGGATGCCCAAAAGGCTTTGTGCTCTAATTCCAGAGGAAGATGACACGCCTTACCATAAATCAGTTGATACGGAGACATGCTAATTGGGGTTTTGAAAGCGGTTCGGTACGCCCATAAAGCATCATCTAATTTGATCGCCCAATCTTTTCTTGAAGCACTCACTGTCTTTTCCAAAATCTGTTTAATTTGCCGATTAGACACTTCAACTTGCCCACTCGTTTGGGGATGATATGGTGTGGCAATCTTGTGCTTCACATTATATTTCTTCAATAAGTTCTCCATGAGCTTATTCAAGAAATGTGTTCCTTCATCACTGATAAGTGCTCTAGGCACACCAAACCTTGAGAAGATGTTTTGTTTGAGAAAATTTACCACTACTCTCGCATCATTAGAAGGGAGGGCAACGACTTCCACCCATTTGGAGACATAGTCCACAGCCACCAGAATATAATTTTTTCCAAATGAGGGTGGAAATGGACCCATAAAGTCTATCCCCCAAACATCAAATAATTCCACTTCAAGCATGCCCTTTTGAGGCATCTGATTCCTCCTAGAAATACTCCCTGTTCGTTGGCATCTGTCACATTCCTTCACAATGTCTTGGGCATCCTTAAACAACGTAGGCTAGTACAACCCTGATTGGAGGACTTTTGCGGCTGTCCTGTCTCCACTAAAGTGTCCCCCATAATCTGAGTCATGACATGCCTTTAAGACTTCATTTTGTTCTTCCTCAGGGACACATCGACAAATCAGTCCGTCTACCCCTTTCTTATACAAGAATGGTTCGTCCCACAAATAGAACCTGCAATCATGAAGAAACTTTTTCTTTTTGTTATAATCAAAGTCGTCAGGAATTATACCACCCACTAGGTAGTTTGCGTAGTCAGCAAAACAAGGAACACCCACCACCGCGAGGATTCTTTCATCTATAAACTCGTCCTTTATGGGATGTTCTTCTTCCGTCTCTTCAATCGGGGACATTCGAGATAGGTGGTCAGCAACGGTGTTTTCACACCCCTTTTTGTCTCGAATTTCAAGGTCAAATTCTTGCAACAGCAAGATCCATCTGAGCAGCCTTGGCTTCGAGTCCTGTTTAGAAAAAAGATATTTCAAAGCAGCATGGTCAGTATAAACAATTACCTTTGTTCCTAACAAGTATTGCCGAAATCTGTCAAAGGCATAAACCACAGCCAGTAACTCCTTCTCTGTGGTTGCATAATTCATCTGGGCTGGATTCAACACATGGCTAGCATAGTAGATGACGTGGAGGAGTTTGTCTTTTCTTTGCCCCAAGACTGCCCCTACTGCTATGTCGCTCGCATCGCACATTATCTCAAAGGGTAGAGACCAGTCAGGCGAGATCACTATAGGAGCAGACACCAATTTATTTTTCAGAGTGTCGAAGGCTTCGTTGCATTTTTTTTCAAACAGAAACGGAGTATCCTTCACAAGCAGGCTAGTCAAAGGTTTTGCGATCTTAGAGAAATCTTTGATGAACCTACGATAGAATCCTGCATGTCCCAAGAAACTCCGTATACCTTTCTCATTCACAGGATGAGGGAGATTGGCGATCACTTCCACTTTTGCCTTGTCAACTTCTATTCCTTTATGGGAAATTTTATGACCTAGTACTATCCCTTCTCTCACCATGAAGTGACACTTTTCCCAATTCAGGATTAGATTGGTTTGTTGACATCTTTCCAGCACAAGTGACAGATTATACAAACAATTTTCGAAAGAAGATCCAAAAACCGAAAAATCATCCATAAACACCTCCATATGCTTCTAAAGCATATCGGAAAATATGGATGTCATGCACCTCAGAAATGTCGCAGGTGCGTTGCATAAACCAAATGGCATTCTTCTATAAGCAAAGATTCTATACGGGCTGTAGCGGTGTATTCGTCGCTATATGGTCTATTGATTAAACCATAAGCAAAGCATACAATGAATCGAGTCGCCACCGCACTTTTATTTATCCAAAGGACTGGCTAAAAAGCGAACAAAAGCCTAAGAAGTTTTACGCGTTGAAAACTAATGAAAAGATCAGAGAGTCTGGGTAAGGGGTAAATTACGCAATGGGAAGGTGTTAGGCACCCACTACGTCCTAGGTACTCCTAGGGAGCCCTTTTCACACTTGTTGTATAAAATTGTTATTTGTTATGAAATATTTATTGTGCAAACATGATTGGGATGATGAGAAAAGAATATACAATTTTTATTGTTTTTGTGTTCGAACGGATGAACCCGTTGCCTACGTACCTTCCATCAAAGGTAAGGATCAAAACGCCGTAGTTCGGCTAAAAGATTTCCAAAAGTTAGTGGATTCAATTTTAAACACAAGCCCTAAGGTCTTACGTTATCCACGGGAGAAAACTCAACCTTATACAAACAACAAGTCCACCATGTGAGAAAAGCTTCAACTTGCTAGTGAGGGGTTAACCCTATAATAAGCAAGGAAGACTTACAATTCAATCAACTAAGAACAAATAGGCGAGATTAACATCAACCAACTAGGATAAATCAAACCTATGGCTAATGTATGAAAACTTAACAAGAATGGACAAAGCCACAAAACAATTGAATGGGTGAAGTTAATTGATTATGATTATTCACAAAAGGAGGGTCAAAGTATGATTAAGATTGATTCAAAAGAAGTACTATGAAATGGAGTTTGAAAAAAGTCAAGGACTTAGGGTCCAGGTTTCTAATTTGAAAGCATGAAGATGTTTGCATAATATTTATCTCAAGTTTTGAAAGCAATGTGTGAAAAGGTTTAGGACAAAGAGGGATGAACGGATAAAGATGGAGTGTAAAACTTCCTAGAAGGTTCACCTTTTGAAATCATATAGAAGATGATTCAAGTGCATCCTTTGGAATAGACAATGAGCAATAGCAAACAAGAAAAGCAAAAGAGGAAAGTCAACAAAAGCGGATACCGGATGCCAATCACTGGACTTATACCAATCTCCTAAAACAGAACTGGATATCAGAGGCCACTCTATGGACTTATACCAATCTCCTCAACAAAGAAATAAAAAGTGGATACCGGATGCCAATCTATCTGGACTTATACCAATCTCCAACAAAGACAAAGCAAACACTTGGATGTCAGATGCCAATCTATCTGGGCTTACTCTAACCTCCAACATATGATCATAGGAAAACAAATGCCAAATTACATGGACTTACAATTGCATCCTCACATAAATCAAACAAATGCATCAAGCAAAGAGAAGATGAGTGGCCAATGAAATGGTCTTATACTCACTTCCATATCATAGGAACAATGGCCAATAAATGGTCTTACAATTGTCCTCAATGGGCAAACAACAAAGATATGTCACAAAGACAGATGAAATGATCATGCACTAATGAACAATTAATGATGATAAATGCACAAAGCATGCAAGCAGACATGTACAAATGAATTAAGTAATCACTCAACCAAAGTCATTCAGCACACTCTATAACCAAACAATTAGGCTCATACAAAGGGTTAGGCATTGAAGCCAACTGGAATGGGGTTAATGGTGCTCTTAACCTTGACATTGAGAGCCAAGGTGAAGCAGATGAAAGGATATGAGGGGTGTGCCTCATGCTCTTATCCCTGGTCAGGGAGAGCTTCAAATGATAGAAGGTGTGGGAGTTCAGAAGGTAGGAACTCTCTCCACAAGTTAGACTCGATAGATCTTGGGTTTTTACTCATTATGCATCAACACATGTGGTGTGAGCAAGGTGAGTGACACACAGAATAGTAGGAGATAGGCTACATATCTCTTTTGTCTACCAATTGCCTTATTCAAAGGACTTTTCCTGCTTGGGACAAAAGTAAACGAGCACAAACATCGCCTCTTAAGGAGGACTTCAGACAGTTGCCTGGCCAAGTAACAGGCCAGGTCTTCCAGACTACATGAAGACAAGAGATTCTACCTCAATGCAAATGCTATCAAGCAAAGCAATGCAAGTTCTCAAAGAACTAATAACAACTAATGGTACCTGAAATCAATCAAGTAAAATCAGTATACAACTCAAATTCAAAACCAAAATAAGATAAGGATCCACAGTCAACACAATTAGTCAAATGTGCAATGCACAAAGCTCAAAGCATGTGAGCTAAGCATCCTACAAAACAAACAAGTTAGTTCATGATAATCAATCAAACTCAATCAACTTGCGTTGATCTCCTTAAAGCATTTGCTTCTTAACCTGAAAAACCAAACTCAAACATGAGCAACAAGACCACTAGGACAAGCCTAGGGTCAAAAAGGGACAAAAAATGCAAAACAGCAAGTGAAAGCTATCCAAAATCAAGTTCAAACAATTAAGAAACAAACCCAAGTGGTTTCACATTCATATCATTCATCATTATCATTTCACAAACAAATTAGGTCAAAACATGTCATATAGAACCTCAAAGAAGTCAACAGAAAGACTTCACTCAATCCAAAGCATCAAAACATGCACCAACTTCAATAAATCATAAAACAGTGACAACACATGATAAATGAATGGGACTAAAACCATGACAAACTTTAAGATGTCTATAATTCACATGTCAAATTTTAAGTCCATCCAATAATGCATTAGAATTTCACAAATCAAATACAAACATGTATCACAAAACGTCAACAAATGACCAAACAGGGGAGAAAATTCCAATCAAATAGGAAATGCCATCAATAATTCCAGAAAAATTCATACACATTCTCGACATGCACAAGTATCTTCATGCAAAACTCCAGACCATTTTGAGTTCAATAAGCATGGTAATTAAAATCATGAAGTTGGACATGAATGGTGTGACACAAATTGTCACACCTCTATTCAAAAAATCATATCTCATCAACCAGAAAAGATAAATTCACAAAATCTACACCAAAATCACCATGAGCATGTCTAGTTTAAGCATAAAAAATTTCAGCCTCATTGGATTAAGTATCATCATTTCACAAGCAAAATGACATGGCATACACAAAATGGACACATATGAACAAACCCTAGAACATTTAAAAATCTACACGTGCAAAAAATCTGGAAAAATCACCATAATAAACTAGAGATCATGAGGAGCATTTCACAAAAAATCCCATCAAATTTGGATTAAAATTGAAGAACTTATGAATTTTTGAAGATTGGCACACAAAATGAAATAAATATTGAAAAATGAAATGATTTAATGAAATATTAAAACCGGCAGTGGCATTATCGTAAATAACCGGCCCCTTAAGTGAAACGTTGCGTTTCACTTAAGGGCGTGTCCACGCCTGATTGGCTTCATGGCCAGCAAACAAGAAAAACATGCAAGGCGTGAGTTCTGAAGATCAAACACGATCCTGGGTTTGAAAAATTAGGGTTTGGCCGTGTTCTTCCTCATTTTTCCAGATTTTTTCAGCAAGAACAAAATGCAACCAAAATCCACAAACAATATATCATTGTGTTCATCTCATCATGTACATCATCATTCCAACATTCATTAGCCCTAATTCAAAGTATCATGGAAGCATCGAGCAAAATAACATCTAAACATCAAACTTTAAATCACTGTATCTTCCTTAATATTCAACCATTTTTCACGATTCAAGTTTCATTGCAATCAGCATGGAGAGATCTTTAATAAGCATAGCATGATTTGGACAAAGATGTGGTTCGAATTTTTACCTTGTTTGAAGAACAGCGATGGAATAGTGGTTTTTTGGCTATGATGAGCTGAAACAGATGCGCAAGGATGTTCCAGATGATGAATGGAGGAGTCTTGAAAGCTCAGTTGTCTCAATTCCAGCTCAAAAATCCAACTGCCATGGAAGGGGTTCAATGGAACAGTAGCGGAAACAGCTCTACAGTTGGGAGATGGTGCTTGCAAAGACCTCAACAATGATGGTAGATGGTGAACCAATGGACCAAGGCACGAAATCTTTGACAATTTTTCCAGAAAAATCCAAGTGAAGAATGAGAATTTTTTTAGAGGAAATGATGAATCTGAGTTTTGTGAATAGTGGCTAGGGTTTTTCTATCAGAAATGAGTCATATATACTCTGTTTAATAATGCTTAAGTTTGGTTAATGGAATGGTAATCACATTTAGCTTAATGAAGTCTTTTGGTTAATTGGTGAAATCCACTCAAATGGCATGTGCATGGCATGCTACAGTGCGAAAATGGGCTTAGGCAATCTCCAAATGTAATTTCTGAACATTGGCAATTGGTAAAAAGTGTAGGAAATGGTTAATTTGAAAGTCCATTTTTTCACCCCTCTCTTTTTTAATTCAAATGCACTTGAAAAAGGCCATTTTGATTGGATGATTTTTGGTGAAATGTGATGAAGGATTTGGATAGAGCATATCAAATGTGACTTGTAGCAAAAAACCTCACTCAATTTGGCCAAATGGTTTGGAAGTTATCTCACTTTGAAGTTCAAAAATTCTTGAGAATGATTTGATCATAACTTGCCAACCACACATGAGAAATGAGTGTTCTTGGACTTTTTGGAAATGGGAGAACAAGATCTTCAACTTTCATGTTGGACAAAAATTCATTTGAAGCGTGTATGATGAAGTAATTTTGAGGAGAAGAACTTTCCATTTTTGGCAAATTCCAATTACAGGTCAACTTACTATTTTTGGAAACTTCTTGTCTGACCTCAAATTCTTCACTGTGGATGTTTGACATGTTATATGAGGCTTATATGGACATGAATGAGACCTCTCAAACCAAATCCCACCATCAAATCACTGATTAAATGCACAGTTGACCATAGTTGACTTCAGTTGACTTTGCTAGGGTTTTGGTTGACTGAACCATGTTCTGATGAATTCCAAGCCCCTACCACTTGGGATCTTGATTCAAAATGATGTCACAACTCTCATGAACTCTTGATGAATAATCATGGTGCCCAAATTCTTCAAGAATGGTCACCATCTATTGCTCAAAGACTGTTTTGACTGATTTGACCTAGCTGGCTTCATCTGCAAGTAACATGGTTAGATGACAATATTTTTGTTCTTTTTGTTAGTAAACAAATGAAAAGCAATGATATACCAATGCAATACATGCTTGGTGATCAAGAACCACACTCACAAGATAACCCACCCACTAGGAGGGAAGCAAAGGTGCACAAAGATCCTTGAGGCAATGATATGGTATGATATGATGCCATGAGGGATCTTAGGGACAAAATTGGGGTCTTACAGATGCCCCTATTTAAGGTCATTCTAGCCGGAGAAGTGAAGTTTAGAAATCTTCATCTCGACGCGGTAGAATGGGCTTAAATAACAGTAATGAGACAAATTTTGGTCCCTAAGAGACCTCATGATGCAAATGTATGTATGCAAAAGACACAAACTCTGTGGGGAATATGATTCACACAGAAGAAAAGACGATCCGTCGGAGTAATACACTCACCAGGAACAGAGACTCTAACAAGACTCTTGTTGGGGATAGTAAAAGAAAAAGAAAGCGTGAGCAGGACACGACTTCAAGTTGGGGAAAAACAAAACTGACACAGCGTGAACAAGACACGACTCTGATTAGGGTAATAACATAAATCAGACTGGAGACCTCACTGGGGAGTGAAGGACTCACACTGGGGAAAAGAAAATTCCAAAGGAAAAAAACATCCATTGGAGAGACACAAGCTGACTCCTGGGAAGAAGCAATAGGAAACTCCACTGAGGAAGCACCAAAGAATTGAGGTGTTACCGGTATAAGGGCAACAAAACTTAGGAAGAATGAATATCTAAGACCGGTATAAGGGTGAGAGATATCAATCAACCAAGCATCTGAGAAAGACCTGAAAAGGTACATAAACTCAAGAAAATCCGACTCCACAAGGGACCAAAGTCATAATAGGGAGTAGAAAGGTAGGAACACCAGGGATACCGAGGTATATAATAGGTGACCGACCAAAGCGTGAATTGGTATATATGCCAAAACACTCATTATCCGAAAGGAGGGCTTGAAGAAGCAAATCGACTTACGGGATGGATATTCGAATCCACAACGGGAAAACGAACCTTACTCAACTGGGGACACAAACCAAAAGAGTGCATGAGATATAATATCCAATTACCGGCAGACCGTGGATAAGAATACTCGCATGAGACATATTATCTATTACCGTCAGAACGTAGATAATAAACTCGCATGGTAAGAAACACCAGAGATACCGAAGCATATAATAGGTGATCTACCGAACACGTGAATTGGTATATGTGCCAACACACTCATCATCCGAAACACAAACTGGTTAAAGGATGGATATTCGATTCTACAAAGAATACGAATCTTGCTCAGCTGGGAAAATCAACAAAGGATTCCAACTAAAGAGCGCATGAGATATATTATTCATTACCGGCAGACCGTGAATAATATACTCGAAAGGAAAAGACACCAGAGATACCGAAGTATATAATAGGTGACTAACCAAAAAGAGAGACAATCGATACCAAGCATCTGGGTAAACGAAAGACAACTCAAAGGGATAAATTGCAAGCATCCGGCAATTATCCAACAACAGAGAATATTCGATTCCACAAAGGGAAATAACGAAACTTACTCGACCAGGGAAACACAAGAGGCTTCGACTGAAGAGTGCATGAGATATATTATTCATTACCGGCAGACCGTGAATAACATACTCGCATGGAAGATTATCCCCAACCGGTTACTGGGTTAATGAAGGATAAATCAACCGAAAAGAAAGGCATCGGGGTACCAAACTAGGTATATAATGATGACCAATCAAAGGGAACAACAACATTACCAACTCAAGGGTAAATGAAAGGAGACCCGCTGGGGATAAATTGCAAGCATCCGGCAATTATCCAAAACTGTACCACAAGGCACAAACTCCGCTGGGGAGAAACATCAACACTCGGGGTTTACAACTACCGAATACGGGGTAGGAGACCACAAACTCAACTAGGGATAGAAATCACCATAGGGAGACACCAACTCTGTTAGGGATAAAACCACAACAACAGGAATCCACTTATAATCAGGACGAACCACAAAGGTTATCTCTGTTAGGGGAAAAGAGATAGAACTTACAATTACCGAATACGAGGTAATAGCCATACTCTGGTGGGGATAACCATGAATTAGGGTTTACATCTACCGAATACGGGGTAGAAAACCAAAAAACTTGCCGAGGAATAAAAGGTATATAACCACCAATTCCGCTGAAAGGGCAAAGAAAAATAGGACTTACAACTACCGGTATAAGGGTAGAGGCCCGAAAAACTCCGCTGGGGAACAACCCACTAGGAAGCACAAGACAATTGACAAAACGCCAATTCGGGAATAATCCGAAAAGACAGACTGAATCAAGACACGTCCTAATGAGGATGTAACTCAAATAGGAAAATCCATCCCAATATATATGTTGGGAGGAAACGGAAAAAAACCGTCATCCACGAGGATATATCTCAGTGGGGAACTGCAGAAGGAAAGACAACAGACACTTTCTGCTTATGGGGCTGACTCTACATGGAGAGATTTAACACCCGTCATCTACTAGGGGAGATCTATTAGGGATCTGCACCACCATAGCAAGGAATAATCAACAAAAGATATATGGCGAGAAATGCGACATGAATATCTGAATGTTTATGAATATGCATGAATATGCGTGATTTATGTTTGATGAATGCTGACAAAACAGACATATCTAACACAAACAGGTCCAGGAATCAAACGCCCGGTACTATACTTCCAGGGAAAAACCAACTGGAAAGTCAATCTGCGGAGATCTGCGGGTACTGCTGGGGAGCAGAGGATCAGAGATATCAGGGTACACCAAATCTCCGAGTGCTGGATCAGCAAACAAACCAATCCTGGTACAGAAAGTCACAACGGGAAAAACAGCCACCAAGACGAATCTGTTGGGGAACAAGAGAAAATCTCGAAGATCCGCAGGGGATCTCAGCATCAATTGAGAAACAAAAGTTCTGCAACTCCAAACAACTCCAGGGAACAACCCACTGAAGGAGAATAACATCATCCAAGTAGAATCCAACTACATAAGCAACTCTACTGGGGAAAACTGCTGCTGGAGAAAACTGAGTCTTCAACAACACTTTGCTTGCAACTATGTTGGGGAACAACCCCATCACAAGATCTGAAGAAAGAAGATACTACCAAACCAGGAACATGAACCAAATGTCTTACCTGTTGGAGATCATGACACCCTTGGGAGAGCACTGAGATATCTTTGAGTATCCTTTCGACATTGTGAATATTCACTTTGTTTAAAACAACAATTTTGAAAAATCTGTTCGTTTAAAACAATGACATTTTATTAATTAAAACATGCAAAACATTTGTTGAATTGAAACAAATAAGAGTGCAAATAATTGGATAAAAGCTCAAATTCATTTGATGGAATGGTAGCCTGCAAATGGCAAGACTCCATAGATCTGTACAAATTTGAAATCAATGATATATATTGGAAGAGGGCTACATTGAACATAATGATCCTTTCTCTACCAATTTGAATCTCGATGTATTCGAAGCTTCAGTTTGACGACGAATCGAGAATCCTCTGACGAAATGACAGCTGGTGAAACAGAAAGTCTTGTCAGGATGCAGTTACTTGCCAAATCCCTAATTTTTGCCTAGATTGCCCCAGGGTGAGGTACTCAATCTAGCGGGATGCAAATATTCTTTTTTTTCCAAGTCTCTAATTTTTGTCTGGATTACCCTTGCGGGTTCTCCACCGAGACGCTCATTTTTGCCTAAGCCGCCCTTTCGGGTTTTCAACTTAGCGAGCTATTCTGTTTTTCATTTGCATATACTTTTTTTTTCTAGGCAAAGTATCTCTTGACTGCATCTGAATTCACAGGACGAGTGAAATCCTCCCCATCCATTGTTGTAAGCATCAAAGCACCGCCTGAAAAGGCTCTCTTAACAACATATGGACCCTCGTAGTTTGGAGTCCACTTGCCCCTGGAATCGGGCGCGAAAGACAAGACTTTCTTGAGCACAAGGTCACCTTCTCGGAACACACGAGGCTTGACCTTCTTATCGAATGCTCTCTTCATTCTCTGCTGATATAACTGACCATGACACATGGCAGTTAACCGCTTCTCTTCAATCAAATTCAATTGGTCGTAACGACTCTGAATCCATTCAGCATCAGTCAACTTGGCTTCCATCAAGACTCTCATTGATGGGATCTCCACCTCTACTGGGAGAACAGCTTCCATGCCATAAACAAGAGAGAAAGGGGTAGCCCCTGTTGAAGTGCGTACAGACGTACGATATCCATGCAAAGCAAATGGCAGCATCTCATGCCAATCTTTGTACGTAACAGTCATCTTCTGGATAATCTTCTTGATATTCTTATTAGCAGCTTCAACAGCCCCATTCATCTTGGGTCTGTAGGGAGAGGAATTATGGTGTGCAATCTTGAATTCAGCGCACAACTCATCCATCATCTTATTATTCAGATTAGATCCATTATCAGTAATGATCCTCTCTGGCACACCATAACGGCAAATCAGCTGGTTCTTGATAAACTTCACAACCACCTGCCTGGTTACATTCGCGTACGAAGCGGCTTCAACCCATTTGGTGAAGTAATCAATTGCTACGAGAATAAACCGGTGTCCGTTGGACGCTTTTGGCTCAATCATGTCGATCATGTCGATTCCCCACATAGAGAAAGGCCATGGTGATGAAATCACATTCAGAAGTGTCGGAGGAATATGAATCTTATCCGCATAAATTTGACACTTGTGACATTTCTTCACATATTTACAACAGTCAGACTCCATTGTCAGCCAATAGTAGCCTGCTCTCAACATCTTCTTAGCCATGGCATGTCCATTGGAATGAGTACCAAACGAACCCTCATGGACCTCAGTCATCAACAGGTTTGCTTCGTGTCTATCCACGCATCTGAGCAAAACCATATCAAAATTTCTCTTATACAACACTTCACCACTGAGGTAGAAACTGCCTGACAACCTTCTCAAAGTTTTCCTATCTTTCACAGATGCCCCAGGCGGGTAGACCTGGTTCTGGAGGAAATTCTTGATATCAAAATACCAAGGCTTGTCATCTTTCACTTCTTCGATTGCAAATATGTGAGCTGGTCTGTCCAAGCGCATCACAGTAATGTTGGGGACATCATTCCACCGTCTGACCACAATCATGGAAGCAAGCGTAGCAAGAGCATCTGCCATCCGATTATCCTCTCGAGGAATGTGATAAAATTCAACTTCTGTGAAGAATGTTGAAATTCTCCTTGCATAATCTCTGTACGGAATGAGACCAGGTTGATTCGTCTCGCATTCTCCCTTGATCTGATTAACAACCAGGGTTGAATCACCATACACATCAAGATACTTGATTCTCAAATCAATGCATTCTTCAAGTCCCATAATACAGGCTTCATACTCCGCCATATTATTCGTGCATTTGAAAGTTAGCCTTGCTGTAAACGGAATGTGTGAACCTTGAGGAGTAATGATCACTGCCCCAATTCCATTTCCATATTGATTAACAGCGCCATCAAACACCATCGTCCATCTGGAACCAGGTTCCGGACCTTCATCAAGTGTAGGCTCATCGCAATCTTTCATCTTCAAATACAGAATTTCCTCATCAGGGAAGTCATACTGAACAGACTGATGATCTTCGATCGGCTGGTGCGCTAAATGGTCAGCCAAGATACTACCTTTGATAGCTTTTTGAGCTCGATACTCAATATCATACTCAGACAACAACATCTGCCAACGGGCAATCCTCCCAGTTAAAGCAGGCTTCTCGAAGATATACTTAATCGGATCCATTCAGGATATCAACCAAGTTGTATGATTTATCATGTACTGGCGCAAACGCTTAGCAGCCCAAGCCAAAGCACAACACGTCTTCTCAAGCATAGAGTACCGAGACTCACAATCAGTAAACTTCTTACTGAGGTAGTATATAGCAAATTCCTTCTTCCCTGATTCATCTTGTTGACCGAGTACATAACCCATCGAGTCTTCAAGAACTGTCAAATACATGATCAGAGGTCTTCCTTCCACAGGCGGAGACAATATCGGAGGTTCGGACAGATATTCTTTGATACTGTCAAAAGCTTTCTGGCAATCTTCGGTCCAATCATGAGACTGATCTTTCCGGAGGAGCTTGAATATCGGCGCACATGTGGCAGTCATGTGGGATATAAATCTGGAAATGTAATTCAAGCGGCCAAGAAAACCTCGGACTTGCTTCTCAGTTTTGGGTGCAGGCATCTCTTGTATTGCTTTGACCTTTGCAGGATCAACCTCAATACCTCTTTCACTTACCACAAAACCCAACAATTTGCCAGAACGGACTCCAAATGTACATTTGTTCGGATTCAGGCGAAGTTTAAACTTCCTCAAACGCTGAAAAAGCTTCAACAAATGCTCAATATGCTCAACTTCCGCTCGGGACTTAGCAATCATATCGTCAACGTAGACCTCTATCTCCTTGTGCATCATGTCATGAAACAAGGTAGTCATAACTCGTTGATACGTGGCTCCGGCGTTCTTCAAACCGAAGGGTATCACTCGATAACAGAATGTTCCCCAAGGTGTGATGAATGTTGTCTTCTCCATATCCTCTGGGGCCATCTTGATTTGATTATATCCGGAAAATCCGTCCATAAAGGAAAAGACTTTGAATTTAGCCGTATTGTCTACCAACATGTCGATGTGTGGTAGAGGAAAATCATCTTTCGGGCTAGCCTTGTTCAAATCTCTATAATCAACGCACATACGGACTTTTCCGTCCTTCTTAGGAACAGGCACAATATTGGCCACCCATTGAGGATATGTAGAAGTCACCAGAAACCCCGCATCAATTTGCTTCTGAACTTCCTCTTTGATCTTCACTGCCATATCTGGATGAGTTCTTCTGAGCTTCTGCTTCACAGGCACGCACTCAGGCTTCAAAGGCAGGAAATGTTGCACAATATCTGTGTCCAAACCTGGCATGTCTTCATAGGACCAAGCAAAGATATCTGAATATTCTCGTAGCAAGCTGATCAAATCTTCCATGACAGACCCTTCAAGAAGTGCCCCAATCTTCATCAGACGAACACAATCCTCAGACCCCAAGTTGACTGTTTCCAAGTCTTCGAGATGCGGCTGAATGATCTTCTCTTCGTGCTCAAGGAGACGGGTAATCTCATCAGGAATCCCCTCAACGTCATCTTCCTCTACCTCAAATACAGGGAATTCAAAATTGGGAGATGGCGTTGGATCATTATGTTCAATGGGTTTTAGGATCAACCTGCATAATGATTTTGGTTAATGAAAAACTTTAGAATTTAAACAAACAAACCATTATGCAGATGAAAAAGATTGCTTTTATTCTTGTTTTTATGGGTTTTTTGTGATCACTGATTTTATGCAAAAGCAAAAAGTGAAAACAAAGGAAAAACAAATGTTTAACAATGCATTAATTGAATGAAAACATCATTGTATATATGCTTTGCCAACAATGTCATCACTTCTCCTTTTGGCATGGGGGAAGGGTTTTGAACAAAGTGAACAATTACTCTGATCTATGGATGACTGTAGGAACATCTACAGCGACCCAATTGTGGCAGACACCACCAGGAATAACGAAGTTGTTCACGTCTTCTGCATCCTCTTCCAAGATAGCAGCAGCTTCCTCCTCAGGTTGATCATCATGGATGAATCCTCCACTCGTGAACAAACCTTGCTCATTACATGCCCCAGAACAGTAGCCAATGCCAGCCCGGGATCTATTGTCTTCAAGTTCAATCACCTTCCCTAATCCAGCAACTGCACCACATTCAATGGCCAGTTTCGCATCTCGGTAGGAAGTGAATGAAGGAGACTTCTTCTCAATTGGTTCATCAATAGATAAAGCTTGGAATGGCGTTCCAACTTCATCCTCAGCGTCAATGTACGAGAAAGAAGACAGATGACTAACCAGGAGAGCCTTTTCTCCCCCTACTACAACCAATTTCTTGTTTTTGACAAATTTCAACTTCTGGTGTAGGGTAGATGTCACGGTGCCAGCCTCGTGAATCCATGGTCTGCCTAAGAGACAGCTATAAGATGGGTGGATATCCATTACCTGGAAGGTAACCTGGAAATCACTTGGTCCTATTTTGATTGGGAGATCAACTTCCCCAATCACGGTCTTACGCGACCCATCGAATGCTTTCACAACAACCCCACTCTGCCTCATAGGAGGACCTTGATATGACAATCTGGAGAGTGTGGTCTTTGTCAATACATTTAGAGAAGATCCAGTGTCCACCAGTACATTGGACATTGCATCAGATTTGCAATTCATGGAGATATGTAAAGCCATGTTGTGGTCTCTTCCCTCCTCAGGGAGATCAGCGTCACAAAAGCTCAAAGTGTTGCAAGCGGTGATGTTTGCAACAATACTATCAAATTGCTCAATGGTGACGTCGTGATCAACATACGCCAGATCCAAGACTTTCTGCAGAGCCTCCCTATGGGGTTCTGAATTCAGCAGCAGAGAGAGAATGGAAATCTTGGATGGCGTTTGTAGAAGCTGGTCTACAACGTTGTACTCACTCTTTCTGATGAGCCTCAGCATCTCATCAGATTCTTCATCTACAATGCCCCTCGGGCCGACTGAAGAAACGGGAGTTTTTTGTACAGAGGAGGATGGTTTGGCAACATCACGTGCCTGATTCTGAATATTTACAACTGTCCCAACCGGACGCCCAACAGTATCAGAAGCAACAGCCTTAGGAGGCGCAGAAAACACACGACCACTTCGGGTCAAGCCACTTACATCAGCGACGTTGGTCACGGAAGTTGAAGGTAAAGGCACTTCCACCCCATCTTGCACAGCGACAGGATTGTATCTGAATGGTACGGCTTTGTCTGAAGAGTAGGGCACGGGGCCTGCAGGTTTAATGACCAAAGAAGGGGAAGCCTTCGGCTTGCTGCTATTGTAACGAATAACAACAGGCTCAGGTAATTTGAACACTGGTGAAATCACATTCACTTCAGGCTCGTCTTCATCAACATTGCGATTCTGCAGAATCTCAATGGTACCCTCATTCAACAACTTTTGGAGTTCTCTTCGTACTTGATCGCAACCCAAGCGGTTAACCGAGCAGACGCGGCACTTGTCGTGGTTATGCTCTAAGTAGCTGTACTGACACAGCAAACGATGTAATTCAACCAACGACTGCCTAATGTGGCTTACATATCTGACCTTGTACTTCCCAAGGCATTCCTGAACCATATTAACTGATTTCCCATGCGCAGGCAATGGGTTCTTGGTGACATTCGGGCCTGAATCTTCAAAACTCAAGATTCCACATCTCATAAGGTCTTGAACCTTAGTCTTGAGTGGGTAGCAATTCTCGATGTTATGGCCTGGAGCACCAGAATGGTAAACACAATGCTGATCTGGTTTATACCACCATTGTGGATTTGCAGGAATGGCAGGAGGATCCCTGGGAGAAACCAATTTCCTTTCCAACAAGGAAGGATAAAGCTCTGCATATGACATAGGAATTGGATCGAAGCTGATCTTCTTCCTATCATAACCCAAGTTAGCTTGATTGGTTGTACTTCCACGAGGCTGGTAAGCCTGTTGCTGTGGACGATGTTGTTGTTGGTACTGAGGCTGTTGATATTGTTGCTGATGCTGATATTGCTGATCTTGCTGAGCATTGTCTTTGAAGACAGGTGCTATATGAGCCACCTGGTGCTGATGACCGGCACGACGTGCAGGCTTCCTCTGAGCAGAGGGTCTTCTATGCTTGGGATGGGATTGCACAGCATGTGCTTCCCCATCCTTCCTCTTAAACGCCCCATATCATTTAGAAGAAGAGCTCTCATCTTTCGCCAATCGTCCTTCACGGACACCTTCCTCAAGACGCATCCCCATGTTCACCATCTCGGTGAAATCAGAGGGAGCACTTGCTACCATCCGCTCATAATAGAATAAGCCAAGAGTCTTCAAAAAGATCTTGGTCATTTCCTTCTCCTCTAGCGGTGGAGTAATCTGAGCTGCCAGCTCTCGCCACCTCTGGGCGTACTCCTTGAAAGTTTCCTTGTCCTTCTGCGACATGGACCTGAGTTGATCTCGGTCAGGCGCCATATCGATGTTATACTTATACTGCTTGACGAAGGCTTCGCCAAGGTCGTTGAAGGATCTGATATTGGCACTGTCTAAGCTCATGTACCATCTGAGCGCGGCACCGGACAGACTGTCTTGGAAATAATGAATCAGAAGCTGATCATTATCAGTCTGGGTAGATATCTTCCTGGCGTACATGACCAGGTGAGCGAGTGGATAGGTGTTCCCTTTATACTTTTCAAAGTCAGGTACTTTGAATTTAATCGGTATCTTCACACCGGGAACAAGGCACAACTCGGCAGCAGACTTGCCGAACAAATCTTTACCTCGAAGAGTCTTCAATTCCTTTCTCAGCTCGAGGAATTGGTCGTTCATGGCGTCCATCTTTTCATAAACGTCCGGGCCCTCAGACGACTCGGAGTGATAGATGGTGTCGTCTACCCTTGGCATGGTATGCACGACAGGAGGAGCGGCAATAGGGACCGGGCTAGATGCCGACATATGAGCAAAAGTTGGCGCAGGCCGATCAGGCATAAAACCTGGAGGCATTCCCCAAGGGAACCCGGCTGGCATAACATTGGGCACTTGATGAGCACTGACTAGCACAGTCGAAGTGACGACCTCTGAGATGACCGTCCTCTGGGCAGGAGTTGCAGGCGGTTGAGCAGGTTGATTTTGAGCAGCGAGGAGTTGCTCCATCAAAGCGCCAAGTCTGGCGACCTCTTCTTTCAGTTCTCTGTTCTCTTGTTCTAGCTGCTCCATGACTCTCGCAGAATTGACTCGAGTATAATACCGGTGAGTCAGCTTGTCTTCAAAATAAATGAAGAACACAGAGTTAGGACAAGAAGACCAGAAACAAAGGGTACCTGCTTATGCAAAAATGATGCATGAAATGTTTGTGCAGATGCTTTGTTTATTTTCAAGGAACCCTTAGGGTATTATTTGCAATATTTTGAATAGTTAAAGCATTTTAATTTCTCACGGAAAATATTTCATTCAATATATCGAGACAAAGGAGTACAACATTTTTGATCATTACAAAGAGAAAAGGGAAATAAACATCCTATGGATCCCTAGAAGCTCGGGATGCTGGAAGACGAGAAGTACACAGCTTCTTGATCTCTCTCTCATAGGCCGCTTCCATGTCTGCTTTCTCCTTTGCAAGTCGATCATACCTCCTCTTCCAGAATTTGGAAGACTGAGGAAGCAGAGAGGTCCAAGTGTCGTTCGGATCGTCGATCACTCGATGCTCGAGGAACTCAATCATAGCGTCCTTCTCCTTAAGCTGCTGAAGCAATTCTTCTCTTTCACGGATCCAAGCACGTGAAAGGTCTTCTTCTCTCAACTCCTCTACACGTTGGGTAGGGAGGGTTGAAGGCCCAACCACATCCAACGGTGTAGGTCTCGAATGATCATATGGCATTAAGTACACGACAGCTCTCTGTCTGACCCAAGAGGTGTATGGCTCCAAAGCAATGCAGTTCTTTGGACCCAACTCGTTCCTACTCTTCTTGTGAATACTGCGCCAAGCACAGACAAATCTGGCTTTCAGGCCTTGGGGATCTTTACCCTCCTGAAAGAACACACCTTCTAACAGAATGTTATGAGGTTTATCCTTTAGGGGGAACCCAAGCTGACGTCGTGCGAGAATGGGATTGTAGCTGATCCCACCACATGTGCCAAGAAGAGGCACATTAGGGAATTCACCACAATAGTCAATGATCTGGACGGTATCATACACGCGATCATATCAAGTGATATCATCATTGGTGAGAGACATAAGTCTCTGAGACCACCGTAGACATCTCTTGTTCTCCCTGAAAGCAACTGTCTGCGGCAAGTGCGAAATAAACCACTTGTACATCAGAGATAGACAGCAGACAATAACTCCTCCACCCTTTGCGTTCCTCAGATGCAAAGAGACATAGGCATCGCCCAACAAAGTCGGAACGGGATTAAGAACTGAGAAGATCCTAATGGCGTTCATGTCCACGAACTTGTCGAAGTTGGGAAACAACACCAATCCATAGATGAGCAGCACAAACAAAGCCTCAAAGGCATCCTCACTCATGGCCTTCCCATGAAAGGTAGCTTGAGCAACGAGGAACTCGGAAGGAAAACCCTGAATTCCGCCTTTGGTAGTCAGATTAGCCCTAATCAAATCTTCATCTATGTGCAACAAGCTCGCAATCTCTCGAGCAGTCGGAATACTCTCTAGGCCACTGAACGGCACTTGATCCAGAATCGGAATCCCAATGAGATGAGAATACTCCTCCAAGGTTGGCAACAACTGGAAGTCCAGAAAAGAGAAGCAGTGATACAACGGATCATAAAACTGAGCCAGAGTACTCATCAGCCCTTCATCCACCTGGGTAGTCAGCAGAGGTAGAAGCTTCCCATAGCGAGCTTTGAAACCCAAGGGATCTAATACATAAGATGTCAGATTCCTTAACTCTTTTACATCGGGCTGTTTAAAGCTGTACTTCTTCGTATGCCTTTTTGGTCTTTCCATGTCTGAAAATTTTGCAAATAAACCCTTTTAAGTTCCTTGAAAATTTTCTTTTTTCTGATGACATGAAGTGCAGATGAATGCATGAATGCATGAATGCAACAATCACACTCAAGGATCAAACAAGTCACACCAAACAAAGGTCATGGGAAAGCTCATTGTATCCCTAATATCAATCATCCATTTTGGTGGATTTAGGTTTTCACCTTATCGACACCCAAGTTCCATTGATATTAACGGTACATGAACCGGCTCGAACATCCTTAATATCAACCATCCGTTTTGGGGGATTTAGGTTTTATACCTTATCAACGCTCAGGTTCCATTGATATTAAGGTTGTCTGAACGACTCAACCACGAATCACGGGTTTGCTGAGAGTCACGAGCATGGAGTCTCGGTTAAGACCCACCCAAAGGGAGTGTACTAGGGTTTAAACCTGCCAGACATGTTCTACCAGAGGTTCCCATAATCATCGTTCCATCTTTCGAATATTATCGGAGGAACGAATACTCGTATTCCAAGAATATTCTCAATAGAAACTCTTATGAGTGTAGTATCGCGTAACAATCGCATCAGAACTAACATCTGAACGACCTCCGCACTACATCCTAAAAAATAGGCCAAGATGGGTTTGGTAAACTACGGTCCTTGGCTTCTGCGGCACATGATTGAAAGAATAATGCCTAACCACAAATAACTTGTGTGACATTATTAATCCAACATGACCTCCACCAAGTGAATGGGCTCGCAAGTCAACTGGCTAAGGAATACTCCACACCAGTCAACAAGACTATGCCATTCTCCTACCCTAAGGTGCACTCGAGTTCGGGTATAGAACCTGAGTCATGATCTGAGTCATGACATGCCTTTAAGACTTCATTTTGTTCTTCCTCAGGGACACATCGACAAATCAGTCCGTCTACCCCTTTCTTATACAAGAATGGTTCGTCCCACAAATAGAACCTGCAATCATGAAGAAACTTTTTCTTTTTGTTATAATCAAAGTCGTCAGGAATTATACCACCCACTAGGTAGTTTGCGTAGTCAGCAAACCAAGGAACACCCACCACCGCGAGGATTCTTTCATCTATAAACTCGTCCTTTATGGGATGTTTATCTTCCGTCTCTTCAATCGGGGACATTCGAGATAGGTGGTCAGCAACGGTGTTTTCACACCCCTTTTTGTCTCGAATTTCAAGGTCAAATTCTTGCAACAGCAAGATCCATCTGAGCAGCTTTGGCTTCGAGTCCTGTTTAGAAAAAAGATATTTCAAAGCAGCATGGTCAGTATAAACAATTACCTTTGTTCCTAACAAGTATTGCCGAAATTTGTCAAAGGCATAAACCATAGCCAGTAACTCCTTCTCTGTGGTTGCATAATTCATCTGGGCTGGATTCAACACATGGCTAGCATAGTAGATGACGTGGAGGAGTTTGTCTTTTCTTTGCCCCAAGACTGCCCCTACTGCTATGTCGCTCGCATCGCACATTATCTCAAAGGGTAGAGACCAGTCAGGCGAGATCACTATAGGAGCAGACACCAATTTATTTTTCAGAGTGTCGAAGGCTTCGTTGCACATTTTTTCAAACAGAAACGGAGTATCCTTCACAAGCAGGCTAGTCAAAGGTTTTGCGATCTTAGAGAAATCTTTGATGAACCTACGATAGAATCCTGCATGTCCCAAGAAACTCCGTATACCTTTCTCATTCACAGGATGAGGGAGATTGGCGATCACTTCCACTTTTGCCTTGTCAACTTCTATTCCTTTATGGGAAATTTTATGACCTAGTACTATCCCTTCTCTCACCATGAAGTGACACTTTTCCCAATTCAGGATTAGATTGGTTTGTTGACATCTTTCCAGCACAAGTGACAGATTATACAAACAATTTTCGAAAGAAGATCCAAAAACCGAAAAATCATCCATAAACACCTCCATATGCTTCTCAAGCATATCGGAAAATATGGATGTCATGCACCTCTGAAATGTCGCAGGTGCGTTGCATAAACCAAATGGCATTCTTCTATAAGCAAAGATTTTATACGGGCTGTAGCGGTGTATTCGTCGCTATATGGTCTATTGATTAAACCATAAGCAAAGCATACAATGAATCGATTCGCCACCGCACTTTTATTTATCCAAAGGACTGGCTAAAAAGCGAACAAAAGCCTAAGAAGTTTTACGCGTAGAAAACTAACGAAAAGATCATAGAGTCTGGGTAAGGGGTAAATTACGCAATGGGAAGGTGTTAGGCACCCACTACGTCCTAGGTACTCCTAGGGAGCCCTTTTCACACTTGTTGTATAAAATTGTTATTTGTTATGAAATATTTATTGTGCAAACATGATTGGGATGATGGGAAAAGAATATACAATTTTTATTGTTTTTGTGTTCGAACGGATGAACCCGTTGCCTACGTACCTTCCATCAAAGGTAAGGATCAAAACGCCGTAGTTCGGCTAAAAGATTTCCAAAAGTTAGTGGATTCAATTTTAAACACAAGCCATAAGGTCTTACGTTATCCACGGGAGAAAACTCAACCTTATACAAACAACAAGTCCACCATGTGAGAAAAGCTTCAACTTGCTAGTGAGGGGTTAACCCTATAATAAGCAAGGAAGACTTACAATTCAATCAACTAAGGACAAATAGGCGAGATTAACATCAACCAACTAGGATAAATCAAACCTATGGCTAATGTATGAAAACTTAACAAGAATGGACAAAGCCACAAAACAATTGAATGGGTGAAGTTAATTGATTATGATTATTCACAAAAGGAGGGTCAAAGTATGATTAAGATTGATTCAAAAGAAGTACTATGAAATGGAGTTTGAAAAAAGTCAAGGACTTAGGGTCCAGGTTTCTAATTTGAAAGCATGAAGATGTTTGCACAATATTTATCTCAAGTTTTGAAAGCAATGTGTGAAAAGGTTTAGGACAAAGAGGGATGAACGGATAAAGATGGAGTGTAAAACTTCCTAGAAGGTTCACCTCTTGAAATCATATAGAAGATGATTCAAGTGCATCCTTTGGAATAGACAATGAGCAATAGCAAACAAGAAAAGCAAAAGAGGAAAGTCAACAAAAGCGGATACTGGATGCCAATCACTGGACTTATACCAATCTCCTAAAACAGAACTGGATATCAGAGGCCACTCTATGGACTTATACCAATCTCCTCAACAAAGAAATAAAAAGTGGATACCGGATGCCAATCTATCTGGACTTATACCAATCTCCAACAAAGACAAAGCAAACACTTGGATGTCAGATGCCAATCTATCTGGGCTTACTCTAACCTCCAACATATGATCATAGGAAAACAAATGCCAAATTACATGGACTTACAATTGCATCCTCACATAAATCAAACAAATGCATCAAGCAAAGAGAAGATGAGTGGCCAATGAAATGGTCTTATACTCACTTCCATATCATAGGAACAATGGCCAATGAATGGTCTTACAATTGTCCTCAATGGGCAAACAACAAAGATATGTCACAAAGACAGATGAAATGATCATGCACTAATGAGCAATTAATGATGATAAATGCACAAAGCATGCAAGCAGACATGTACAAATGAATTAAGTAATCACTCAACCAAAGTTATTCAGCACACTCTATAACCAAACAATTAGGCTCATACAAAGGGTTAGGCATTGAAGCCAACTGGAATGGGGTTAATGGTGCTCTTAACCTTGACATTGAGAGCCAAGGTGAAGCAGATGAAAGGATATGAGGGGTGTGCCTCATGCTCTTATCCCTGGTCAGGGAGAGCTTCAAATGATAGAAGGTGTGGGAGTTCAGAAGGTAGGAACACTCTCCACAAGATAGACTCGATAGATCTTGGGTTTTTACTCACTATGCATCAACACATGTGGTGTGAGCAAGGTGAGTGACACACAGAATAGTAGGAGATAGGCTACATATCTCTTTTGTCTACCAATTACCTTATTCAAAGGACTTTTCCTGCTTGGGACAAAAGTAAACAAGCACAAACATCGCCTCTTAAGGAGGACTTCAGACAGTTGCCTGGCCAAGTAACAGGCCAGGTCTTCCAGACTACATGAAGACAAGAGATTCTACCTCAATGCAAATGCTATCAAGCAAAGCAATGCATGTTCTCAAAGAACTAATAGCAACTAATGGTACCTGAAATCAATCAAGTAAAATCAGTATACAACTCAAATTCAAAACCAAAATAAGATAAGGATCCACAGTCAACACAATTAGTCAAATGTGCAATGCACAAAGCTCAAAGCATGTGAGCTAAGCATCCTACAAAACAAACAAGTTAGTTCATGATAATCAATCAAACTCAATCAACTTGCATTGATCTCCTTAAAGCATTTGCTTCTTAACCTGAAAAACCAAACTCAAACATGAGCAACAAGACCACTAGGACAAGCCTAGGGTCAAAAAGGGATAAAAAATCCAAAACAGCAAGTGAAAGCTATCCAAAATCAAGTTCAAACAATTAAGAAACAAACCCAAGTGGTTTCACATTCATATCATTCATCATTATCATTTCACAATCAAATTAGGTCAAAATATGTCATATAGAACCTCAAAGAAGTCAACAGAAAGACTTCACTCAATCCAGTCACAAACATTTCAATAAATCCTCAAATAATTCATGATCAAACATCATCCATAACATGATAAGCATACCAAATTTCAGCTTATTTGGATCAAGGGAAGTAGGTCAATGAAAATCAGAAAGTCAAAGCAAGTTCAAGCAAACTCATACAAAGCATCAAAACATGCACCAACTTCAATAAATCATAAAACAGTGACAACACATGATAAATGAATGGGACTAAAACCATGACAAACTTTAAGATGTCTATAATTCACATGTCAAATTTTAAGTCCATCCAATAATGCATTAGAATTTCACAAATCAAATACAAACATGTATCACAAAAAGTCAACAAATGACCAAACAGGGGAGGAAATACCAATCAAATAGGAAATGCCATCAATAATTCCAGAACAATTCATACACATTCTCGACATGCACAAGTATCTTCATGCAAAAATCCAGACCATTTTGAGTTCAATAAGCATGGTAATTAATATCATGAAGTTGGACATGAATCGTGTGACACAAATTGTCACACCTCTATTAAAAAAATCATATCTCATCAACCAGCAATGATAAATTCACAAACTCTACACCAAAATCATCATGAACATGTCTAGTTTAAGCACAAAAAATTTCAGCCTCATTGGATTAAGTATCATCATTTCACAAGCAAAATGGCATGGCATACACAAAATGGACACATATGAACAAACCCTAGCACATTTAAAAATCTACACGTGAAACAAATCTGGATAAATCACCATAATAAACTAGAGATCATGAGGAGCATTTCACAAAAAATCCCATCAAATTTGGATTAAAATTGAAGAACTTATGAATTTTTGAAGATTGGCACACAAAATGAAATAAATATTGAAAAATGAAATGATTTAATGAAATATTAAAACCGGCAGTGGCATTATCGTAAATAACCGGCCCCGTAAGTGAAACGCTGCGTTTCACTTAAGGGCGTGTCCACGCCTGATTGGCTTCATGGCCAGCAAACAAGAAAAACATGCAAGGCGTGAGTTCTGAAGATCAAACACGATCCTGGGTTTGAAAAATTAGGGTTTGGCCGTGTTCTTCCTCATTTTTCCAGATTTTTTCAGCAAGAACAAAATGCAACCAAAATCCACAAACAATATATCATTGTGTTCATCTCATCATGTACATCATCATTCCAACATTCATTAGCCCTAATTCAAAGTATCATGGAAGCATCGAGCAAAATAACATCTAAACATCAAACTTTAAATCACTGTATCTTCCTTAATATTCAACCATTTTTCACGATTCAAGTTTCATTGCAATCAGCATGGAGAGATCTTTAATAAGCATAGCATGATTTTGACAAAGATGTGGTTCGAATTTTTACCTTGTTCGAAGAACAGCGATGGAATAGTGGTTTTTTGGCTATGATGAGCTGAAACAGATGCGCAAGGATGTTCCAGATGATGAATGGAGGAGTCTTGAAAGCTCAGTTGTCTCAATTCCAGCTCAAAAATCCAACTGCCATGGAAGGGGTTCAATGGAACAGTAGCGGAAACAGCTCTACAGTTGGGAGATGGTGCTTGCAAAGACCTCAACAATGATGGTAGATGGTGAACCAATGGACCAAGGCACGAAATCTTTGACAATTTTTCCAGAAAAATCCAAGTGAAGAATGAGAATTTTTTGAGAGGAAATGATGAATCTGAGTTTTGTGAATAGTGGCTAGGGTTTTTCTATCAGAAATGAGTCATATATACTCTGTTTAATAATGCTTAAGTTTGGTTAATGGAATGGTAATCACATTTAGCTTAATGAAGTCTTTTGGTTAATTGGTGAAATCCACTCAAATGGCATGTGCATGGCATGCTACAGTGCGAAAATGGGCTTAGGAAATCTCCAAATGTAATTTCTGAACATCGACAATTGGTAAAAAGTGTAGGAAATGGTTAATTTGAAAGTGCATTTTTTCACCCCTCTCTTTTTTAATTCAAATGCACTTGAAAAAGGCCATTTTGATTGGATGATTTTTGGTGAAATGTGATGAAGGATTTGGATAGAGCATATCAAATGTGACTTGTAGCAAAAAACCTCACTCAATTTGGCCAAATGGTTTGGAAGTTATCTCACTTTGAAGTTCAAAAATTCTTGAGAATGATTTGATCATAACTTCCCAACCACACATGAGAAATGAGTGTTCTTGGACTTTTTGGAAATGGGAGAACAAGATCTTCAACTTTCATGTTGGACAAAAATTCATTTGAAGCTTGTATGATGAAGTAATTTTGAGGAGAAGAACTTTCCATTTTTGGCAAATTCCAATTACAGGTCAACTTACTATTTTTGGAAACTTCTTGTCTGACCTCAAATTCTTCACTGTGGATGTTTGACATGTTATATGACGCTTATATGGACATGAATGAGACCTCTAAAACCAAATCCCACCATCAAATCACTAATTAAATGCACAGTTGACCACAGTTGACTTCAGTTGACTTTGCTAGGGTTTTGGTTGACTGAACCATGTTCTGATGAATTCCAAGTCCCTACCACTTGGGATCTTGATTCAAAATGATGTCACAACTCTCATGAACTCTTGATGAATGATCATGGTGCCCAAATTCTTCAAGAATGGTCACCATCTATTGCTCAATGACTGTTTTGACTGATTTGACCTAGCTGGCTTCATCTGCAAGTAACATGGTTAGATGACAATATTTTTGTACTTTTTGTTAGTAAACAAATGAAAAGAAATGATATACCAATGCAATACATGCTTGGTGATCAAGAACCACACTCACAAGATAACCCACCCACTAGGAGGGAAGCAAAGGTGCACAAAGATCCTTGAGGCAATGATATGGTATGATATGATGCCATGAGGGATCTTAGGGACAAAATTGGGGTCTTACACGGGCATGTGAACGCTGTTTTTTCTTGTTCCTCAGATGCCACAATAATTTGGTTGTACCCTGAGTACCCATCCAGAAAACAATAGAATTCATGACCTGCCAATCTTTCCAACATCTGATCAATAAAAGGTAAGGGCAAATGGTCCTTCCTTGTTGCAGTGTTCAGTCTTCTATAGTCTATGCAAACTCTCCAACCTGTAACAGTACGGGTGGGGATCAACTCATTTTTCTCATTTTTTATCACAGTTGTCCCTCCCTTCTTTGGTACCACATGAACTGGGCTCACCCACGAACTGTCGGATATTGGGTAAATCAACCCCGCATCTAAAAGTTTAACAACCTCCTTGCGAATGACTTCTTTCATAGCTGGATTCAGTCTTCTTTGAGGTTGGACGACCGGTTTCTGATCATCCTCCATCAAAATCTTGTGCATACACTGTGTCGGGCTGATTCCTTTCAAATCGTCCATCGCCCATCCAATAGCATCCTTGTATTTCTTGAGGACTTTGATTAGCTCTCCTTCTTGGATCTCTCTCAAACCTTAATTGATGATTGCTGGACATTTTTCCTCATTGTCAAGAAAGACATATTTGAGATGTTCTGGTAATTGTTTCAACTCTATCCCTTTTTTTATATCCTGTTTTGATTATGGAGATGTTTTAGGTCAAAGCTCTTCCCACCGTTGCGGTCGGGAACGAACCCAAGGTAGCTGTTCTTTTAACATCGCTACCACTTCGGATTCTTTCTCATCAATTCCTTCAGTACCCTCAACGATAGATAAACTCAAAACTCTCTCCAAAGGAAGCTTGGGTGTTGTAATCTGCATAGATTGAGCAAAAACTGTATCTAACACTTCAATACTTTTACTCGCCCCTTCGTCATCCTTGAATTTCATAGTATCCCTCACATCAATTTTGAGCTTTTCATCATAAACTTTGAGGGTCATGGTTCCTTCCTCAATATCTATCATGCATCTTCCAGTTTCAAGGAACGGTCTTCCCAATATGAGAGGAATTTCCTCATCTCCCGGCATCTCGAGTATCACAAAATCCACCGGGAATACAAATTTATCAATCTTCACCAGAACATCTGTTGCTATACCAAAGGGTCTCTTTATAGAATGATCCGCAAACTGCAGTGTCATGCGAGTATCCTGCACCTCCCCTAAATCAAGTTTTTTGTAAATCGAGAGGGGCATTAGACTAACACTTGATCCCAAATCGATCAATGCCTTTTTTAATGATCTGTCTCCAATGGTATAAGGAATAGTGACTACACCTCTATCTTTTTTCTTCATCGGAATTTTTAGGCCCTGCAAAATAGCACTACAAGTTTCAGTTAGCATGACTGGCTCGCCGTCGATCGACCTTTTCTTCGATATGATGTCTTTCATGAATTTGGCGTAGATCGGCATCTGTTCCAGAGCTTCAGCATAAGGTATGTTGATCTCGAGCTTCTTGAATAATTCTAAGAGTTTCTCAAAAAAAAATCATGGAGATCTTTCTTCTTTGTTCTTGTCGGAAAAGGAAGAATGATCTTTGGTTTTTGTTTCTCTTGCTGGCTTGTCGGCTTCACCACCACTTCTTCAGTTTGTTTTGGCTCTTCTCTAATCTCCAAGTCAACTTCCAACAATCCATCTTCTTCGACCTGTTCGTCAACTTGTAGTTCTTTAGCTTTTCCTTTTCTGGTGACCACAACTTTAATGTGACTTTGATCACGGGGATTAATGATTGTCCCACTGGGAAGCGTGCCAGGTGCCTGGGAGTTCGAGGCTAACTGTTGAGCAATTTGACCCATTTGAATTTCAAGATTTTTTATGGATGCTGTAGTGTTCTTCTGATTATTTTGAGTCTCCTCTTGGAATTGGATGTTGTGAGCTGCCATCTTTTCAATTGCAATCTCCCAATCTGCCTTCTTAGGTACCTGTTATTGTTGCTGCTGATATTGATTTTGATATTAACCCTGTGCCTGCTGTTGCACGTTCCCTCTTTGATCTTTCCATGCAAAGTTGGGATGATTCTTCCACCCCGGATTTTATGTGTTGGAGTAGGGGTTGTTTTGCTTTAAAAACTTTCGAAGGCCATTGACAAACATTTGCATCTGTTTAGTTTCATCCATGTTGTGAGTAGGACAAGCCACTAGGATTCTCTTGAATCTTTTGTAGGCATCTCCTAGTGACTCACCCTCCTTCTGCTTGAAGTTCAGGATCTCATATCTTTTTCGCAATGACACAGATGCGGGAAAATACTCCTACAAGAATGTTGTTTCCATTTGCTCCCATGTAGTGATACTACCAACAGGTAAGGAATATAACCACTCTTCGGCCTCATCTGCTAAAGTGAATGGGAACATACGGAGTCGGATTGCTTCTTCTCTATGTCCAGGCATTTTCAGTGTTGTGCTTATGGTTAAAAATCTTTGCAGATGCTTGTTGGCATCTTCATTCACTCTTCCAGAGAAGGACCGTCTTTCGAGTTGATTAATGGTGCTGGGATGCAGCTGAAATTGTTCCACATTAACCGGTTGGTTGACAATTGTCATACTACCACCCGGGGTGTTGGTTCCACCATAGTCACCGAGGAGTCTCTCTGGTGGTGGTGGTGGTGGATTAGCAGCCATGATTTCAGGAACTGCTTCCGCGTCTGAATCTGAATTCTCTGAGTGCACTGAAACAACTTCCCCATCCACTTTCTCTGCTAGTTCCAGTTTTTCTCTCTTAGCTTGTCTTAGCCTAGCGCGAAGAGTTCTTTCTGGATCTGTGTCAAAAGGAAAATCCGCTGAGGCCTTACCTCGCATAAACAAGTTAGACAAAGATTAGAATTGAATAACAAAATTGTCACAGATAAAATTTTGGTTGGCGAGCAACAAAATTTCAATAGAATACAAATTAAAATATGTATTTTGGCAATCCCCGGCAACGGCGCCAAAAACTTGATCGGAAAAATAGCAAGTGTACTACTTTTACCGATGTAGTAATAAGGAGTTTTATTTCCAAGTATCGATCTTAGGGATTGCGTAGGAAATACTTATTTAACTTTGATTCTATCAGAACAAAAATATAATGGTTTGGTTGTTTTAGAAATTTCAGCAATAAACATAAAAGACAGTAAAAACCTAATTGATTAAGTTAAAGCATGCTAGGGGAGGTGGTTGATTTAACCAGTTATGAATTCAGTCAAGATTTCCTTAATACATATGACACATTCAATCACCTAACCTCAGAATGTTCTTCCTTAAGTCCGGAAGGAAGAAACTATTAAACTACCAATTCTTACTCAAATGTCCATTCAATTAATCATTGGTTTTAATCGTCAACAATATCAAGGTTTGTAGTGGTTTACAAAAGTTACTAGTCCTAGATGATGCAATCATAAACCTAATTGTGTGAAAACCCTAACAATCACAATCCTGTTATTGATAGTCATAGATCAATTTGTATTTGTCCGATACAAATGCATAATAACATCACACAATTGAATTGAAATAAGTAACATAGTAATAAGGAAATCATTTGTTCAAATTCATAACATACGATCAAATCAGGACCACCCCCCTAACATAGGGGGTTTAGCCTCTCATAGTAGGAAACAAAATCATAGTATGAAAATTAGACATTACAAAGAACTAGGAGATTTGGATCTTCAATGGTCGGAACCCTTGAATCTCGCCGTCTTCGAATCCTTCGTCGTAGCTATCTTCTCAATGCCGTAATTTCTTTCGTCTGTCAAAAAAAGTCTTTTTCCCTTTCCCTTCCAAGCGTTCTAATAGCTTCAGATGAATCTCCTCCAAGCAAAAGGTCCAAACTACCCTTAATGAGCAGAATAGGTTCACAAAGCAAAAGTTTAGGTTTCCAAGCCGCGCTCAACAACACGGGCCGTGTGTGTACACACGGGTGCCCGTGTGTGCTCTCCAAAATGGCCATCTTCAATTCAAGCTACAGAGGCAACAACACGGACCGTGTTCCTCCACACGGGTGCCCGTGTTAATGCATTGTTTTAAACAACACGGCCGTGTGTCACCACACGGGTGCCCGTGTTGATCTCTGTTTTTCTTCTCCCATTTTGCTTTGCCTGACCAACAACACGGGCAGTGTTGTAGCACACGGGTGCCCGTGTTGACATGCTGTCTCTTCATATTTTTTCCTTTCTGAGTATCCATAACTTCACTATTAATGCTTTTAAACCTGTGCAATGGTCTGTAACAATAACACTACCAAACGACGCGTAAAAGAGATCTTTTTGACATAAACTTGTAATCAAATGCAATGCGACACCAAACCATCAAAACATGATAAATGACTCTGAAGCAACTATAAACAAACGTAAATCTTACCAAAGTGATGAAAATATGTCGGATTAACGGTGGGAATTCAATGGAAATGGTGACCGATCAAGAGGAATCATTGTTGTATGCTCACTTTTCAAAATCGAGCAAGTTCATGATGAACACCATCAAGTTTCAACCTCTGATTTCTCTCACTATGGAGATCTATAGTAGAAATAGATGGCACAGGGGTGATGTACATCACCCCAACTTTAATTTGGTACCTGGATCGTGAGATTTGGTTGAGTTTGGAGGACCTACAACTCTGGCCGGAGCTTGAGTGCTCACCGGAGAAGACAGTGGCGCTGGCCACCGTCCACCATGCTAGATTGAATCTGGACCATTGGATGCATCTCCCACGTTTTAATCTCAGCCATGCGTTTGGATTACTTGCTTTAATGCCAGGTGTGACGCGTTTGACTTGGACTCACCATGAGCGCGCATCTCACATCCGTCTGATCAGCCACTTCAATTAATGAGGCTTGATCAGACGCCTGTGGTTTTTTCTGATTTTTCAATTTCTGTTTTAATTTCTTTTGTTCCATTTATTTTCAAAAATTTATAACTTCTTCATTTTAATTCCAAAAAATATGGGACCAATTGCATTCTTCTCCATTTAAATTCTAGTTTCTAAAAATGATTTTTAATATTTTTTTATTTTGTCATTAGGTATTTTTTATGAATTTTCTCTTTTCTGGTTATTTTTAATTCATTTTAAATAGTTTTTAATATTCAAAAAATACAAAAATATTTTCCTAACCTATTTGAATGATGATGGATCTATGAAAAATATTCTCATCAATTTATTAATTGATTTGAGATTTATTTGAGATTTTAGTTCAATTAGGTTATTTTTATTCATTTTTAATTGATTAAAAATAGTTTCTGACTTTTAAAAATGCTGAAATATTTTGTCAAACTTTGTTTGACCTTGTTGAACTTGGGATAAATCACTTGGACTTTTCAAAGTTGATTTGAAGTGATTTTGAAGTTTGACCTTTCTTTAATATTTTAATTCAAGTTTATTTTGAATATTAAAAATGCCAAAAATATTTTGTTCATTTTCTTGATTTCCAATCTTCATCCTACTTCTGTTTTTGATAGTTTTACCATGATCCTCAATGTCATTGGTCAACACTTGTTGATTGGTACATTCCATTTCATTTAATGCACTTACTTCTTTCCATTTTCATTATCCATTATTCATCTCCTTCTTCTTCTTCTTTCTTTTTGATCAATGAGTTAAAGGTTGATAAGTTAGCATTGATTAGGGAGACTTAATCTTCCTTGATTCAAATCTAATTCATCTTGATCAATTGATCAAGGGAATGGCTTTGCATTAAGGATAGGTTGTTTCCTAAACCATGCAAAGGACTTAAACCAATACAAGATCAATCCTCTTTTTTCTTTTGGCATGGCAAGTTGTTGGAACTTGGTTCACTAATCAAGACTTCTAACTTGTGTTGTTGCCTACATTATTATTGACCGGCCTCAGATAGTTGTGACTTCTACATAAGTCCAATTGCGATTGCTTAACATAGCGCTAAATTTGCCTTATGGCACACTAACTACTAACACTAATCATTAACCACTAACATTTACTTTTTTCACTTTACATTTATGCAATTTACTATTCTTGTACATATTATTCATTTGCTTTTTCCTTTGCTCACTTGGGCATATGTTTATGTTAATGCAATTTGCCTTTTGCTCACTTGAGCACATAAATGTGTATATACTATTGTGCTTGTGTTTTGTTTTGATTGTTGTGGACCAAATGCAAAGAAATGGACAAATGGACTTAGACTTTAGGACTTTCCCTATGCAAATTTGGAGTCAAAGAGCAATTAGGCATTGGGCCTTTAGAGTGCTATAAAAGTCAAAGAGCAACTAGGCATTGGGCCTTTAGAATGCTTAATGTTGAAAGATGACCTTGAAAGGACCAACTTCTAAACTCTTCTTGTCCATTCCTTGTTTGTTTTTGCTAGAATCTTTTAATGTGTGTGTTCTTGTGCTAGGGATTCCAACTTGATCCAAATTGAGAAACCATTACCATGAGCTTCCAAAAGGGAGAGAGATCCAAAATGCATTGAGGAGCTTTCCAAGGGTTCACTTGATTGTTGATTGCTTGAGTTTATGCTTATGTGATTGCTTATTCCAAAGGATGGGAGCTACTTAGATCATCAATATGATCTCAAGAGAGGAACTCCATTGTGGTTTTGCTTCTCGTCCCTTACCTCTTGTATGCTTAGGACTTTAGCCTTTCTTCTTCTTCTCTCCACTCTAACCCTAGCCAAAACTTTTGTGCAAACATTTAACACTTGTTTTCGACATTAGAAACCTAAGCCTTATGCTTTTGATTTTCAAACTTTCTTTTCATAACACTTATTTTGAATTGAACTTCTAAGTCAACTTTGACCATATTTTGTACATACTTTTCATTGGTAAATACCACTCATTCAAATGTTCTTTTTTGTGGTTTCAATGGCCACCCTCTTAATCAAATTTTTCATAACCTTTAGCTATTAGGTTTGAGTTATCCTTGAGGTAGATGTAATACTCACCTATATCCTTAGTGTTGAAAAATGAGTCTTCCATGCTTATTATAGGGTTAACCTCTCACTAGCATGTTGAAGCTATCCTCACATGGTGGATTTGTGGTTTTAGGTCGAGTTTTCTCCCTTGGATAACAAAAGACCTTAAGGCTTTTGGACCAATCACCAACTCATTTTGAGATTTTTACCCGGAACTACGAGGTTTTGATCCTAATCTTTTTAAAGATGGTACGTAGGAAATGGGTTTATCCATCCAAACACAAAATGTAAATAACTTGTACATTCTCTTCTCATCTCTTCTATCATGTTTGCACAAACAAATTTTCACAGAATACCAACCTTACAACCAATGTGAAAAGGGCTCCCTAGGAGTACCTAGGATGTTTTGGGTGCCTAAAACCTTCCCATTGCATAACCAACCTGTAAGACCCTAATTTTGTCCCTAAGATCCCTCATGGCATAATAACATTGCACTTGCATTGCCTCAAGGATCATTAGCATCTTGGTTCCCTTTACCTTTGGGAGGGACTTCAATGGTTTTAGATCACCAAGAATGCTTGAATTACATATCCTTGATTTTCTCATTTTGTTTACTAACCAAAAGCATAAAAATATGTCACTAACATCTTTTGTTTGTAGCTTAAGCAATCACTAGGTCAAGAGCTTCAAGGAGATCCTTTGTGCAGAGATATGACGAAGAGAAGAGGAAAGCAAGCATGGTAATGGTTCTCAAGGCTCTCCCCCATCAAATATTCCTCCCTAGCATCTCAATTCATCATTTTGATCAAAGCAAGTGAAAGGGTTTGAGGTTTGTCCCCCCAAAGAAACCCTAATTCATCTGTGCACCACAATGCCTTGCTCTTGAAGCAACCTCAGCCCATGGTCAAATACAATCAAGGGAAGTTCTTTAATTCATCATTTCATGCATACTTGAACTTATTTGAGTGTCCTCAATCATCAATTCATCAAGATATGAGTCATGGACTTGAGAAGTTGATCAGTCAATTCATGTGACTATTTTGAAATGCACTGAGACTTAACTTTTTATGTGTTGGTCAAATGGAGATGGTTCCAAAATCGAAATTTTTCCTAAGGATAATATGAACAACTTTCATGTTCATCAAAAATTGATTTGAAGCCTGGAAGGTCATCTCCCATTCCAATACATTATAGGTCATTTTGACTGAAACCCTAATTTTGGGTCAACTTCCCAAGGACATAACTCATTCATTTTTTATGATTTTGAGGTGGGATCAAATGCATTGGAAATATTAAGATGTCTGTTTCAAATGTTATGTTGAACAAAATTTCAAAAACTCAAAAGAAATACATGTGATAATGCAAGACATTATAGGTCCTTTTGGGCCAAATGCATTAAAAGGCAAAAAGTCCAACTTCAAATGCCCATAACTCTTTCATCAAAAATCCAAATGATTAAAAATTTAAGTCCATTTTTATTTTCTTGAAAACATCTACAACTTGGATGTTGGAGATGTTTTCATTTGAGGCTTGCATCATCAAAACAGAAGGGCTTGAACATTGGCCAAATTTGGAAACCTTGCATTGACATGTTTTGCACATCACACTTTAAACTCAAAATTCACTAATTTCCACACTTCAAATGGACTTTTGCCCAACATAAAAATTGTTCCTTACATCAAGACCTTTCCAACCATTACCCACATGCTTATGTTTGGATTTTCTAATTGGCATTTTCGAAGAGGTGAATGTTTAGGTTCAATTATGGAATGCACATGAAATCTTGATACACAAGCAAATTCAAAGCAAATCACACGTCCATTTCATTCCAGACTGAGCTCAGCTTGCATTTGGCATTGTTTTTGGGCCTTGTGCATGGTCATGCAAGCCCATGCAAGGATTATCCATGCTCATGAACACGGATTAATTCATCACTTCCTTGCCACTCCCTCTATAAATAGAGACCCTATTCCATTCAAAATTCATCCCTGATTCAACCTGTTATGCTGCACAAATCTCTCCATAGCCATCACTAAAGGAATTTCAATTTTCTTCTAAAAAAATTCAGATATGAATTTCAACTACCTTGGTTGATTTTCAGACCTATAATTCCTCAACCTTGCTTCCTCTTCATCACTAGATCTCATTGCAAGCTGTGGTTGTGAAGGATCATGCTCTCCATACCTGCATTTCAAAGGTGCATATCAGAACTTTTTCTCTTCGAAACTCTTTGAACCTTGCTTATTTCTTGAGTTCCTTGGTTTGGCTGAAGTCTTCTCAATAGAGGCAACTGATTTGTGCTTTCAATTTTGCAAAAACATGAAGTTCATGATGAACACCATCACACTTCCATCTCTGATTTCTCCATTTATAGGAATCAAGAGTGGAAGTGAATGGTATAGGAGTGATGTACATCACTTCCTCTTTCGATTGATGCCTAGATCGCTTCATTTGGTTAATATTTTTTTTCTCTGCAACTCTGGCCGGAATTATGAGGCTCACCGGAGAAGACGGTGGCTCCGGTGGCCATCCCAACTCCAGATCAAATCCTGGCCGTGCGATCTCTTTTCCAGATCTAATCTGGATCCTTCATTGTTATGACTTTTTTAATGGTAGCGTGTTGCTCGGTTGACTCGAGTGTTTGGTAGGCGCGCGCATATGATCCGTTTGATGCGCCAACTCAATTAATGAGCTTCTGATCCAACGCTTCTCCTTTTTTCCATTTTTTTAATTTCTGATTTCTATTTTCTTTATTTCTTTTAATTCCAATTATTTTCAAAAATCAATATCTTCTTCATTTTTAATCCAAAAATTATGGGACCAATTGCATTAGTCTCCAAATAAATTCTAGTTTCTATTTCTGATTTTTAATATTTTTTATTTCATCATTTGATATTTTTGGTGAATTTTCCCTTCTCTGGTTGTTTTTAATTCATTTTAAATAGTTTTTGATATTCAAAAAATACAAAAATATTTTCCTAACCTATTTGAATGATGATGAATCTATGAAAAACATTCTCATCAATTTTTTAATTGATTTGAGATTTATTTGAGATTTTAGTTCAATTAGGTTATTTTTATTCATTTTTAATTGATTAAAAATAGTTTCTGACTTTTAAAAATGTTGAAATTTTTTGTCAAACTTTGTTTGACCTTGTTGAACTTGGGATAAATTACTTGGACCTTTCAAGGTTGATTTGAAGTGATTTTGAAGTTTGACCTTTCCATTATTTTTAACTCAAGTTTATTTTAATATTGAAAATGCAAAAAAATATTTTGCTTATTGTTTGACCTCCAATCTTCATCTCATTTCTGATTTATCATTGTTTGACTTTGACTTTCAATGTCATTTGGTCAATACATATGGATTGGTACATCTTATTGCACTTTATGCATTTTGATCTTTCCATTTGCATTATCCATTCTCCATCTCCTTCTTCTTCTTCTTCTTTCTTTTTTGATTAATGAGTTGAAGGTTGATAAGTTATCATTGATTAGGGAGACTTAATCTTCCTTGATTCAAATCTAATTCATCTTGATCAATTGATCAAGTGAATGGCTTTGCATTAAGGATAAGTTGTTTTCTAAATCATGCAAAAGGCTTAAACCAATACAAGATCAATTCTCATTCTGCTTTTGGCATGACAAGTTGTTGGAACTTGGTTCACTAATCAAGACTTCTAACTTGTACTGTTGCCTACATTATTATTGACCGGCCTCAGATAGTTGTGACTTCTACATAAGTCCAATTACGATTGCTTAACATAGCGCTAAATTTGCCTTATGGCACACTAACTACTAACACTAACTATTGACAATTAACATTTACTTTGTGCTCTTTACTTTTATGCAATTTACTATTCTTGCACATATTTTCCATTTGCTTTTCTCTTTGCTCATTTGAGCACATGTTTATGTTAATGCCATTTGCCTTTTGCTCACTTGAGTACATAATTGTGTATATACTATTGTGCTTGTGTTTTATTTGATTGTTGAGAACCAAATGCAAAGAAATGGACTTAGTTTCTAGGACTTTCCCTATGCAAAGAAATGAAGAAGTGGACTTAGATTCTAGGACATCCCTTATGCAAAATTTGGAGTAAAAGGATCTTGATGATGAGTATGGATTAGAAGGACTAAATCTCTAAACTCACTTTTGTCCATTCTTGATTTACTTCATGGAACTTTTGATGTGTGTGCTTTTGTGCTAGGGAATTCTACTTGAGCTTAATTGGAGGACCATTGCCACGTTCATCCAAAGTGAAAGATACAAGATACATTGAGGATCTCTTAAGAGGCTTGTTTGATAATTGCTTATGCTTTTTGTGATTGCCTATTCCAAAGGATGGGAGATACTTGGATCATCAATAAGATCTCAAGAGAGGAATCCCATTGTGGTTTTGTTTCTTTATCCCTCACCTTTTGTTTTGCTTAGGACTTAGCCCTTCTTCTTCTTCTCTCCACTCTAACCCAAGCCAAAACTTTTGTGCAAACATTTAACATTTGTTTTCAACATTAGAAACCTAAGCCTTATGCTTTTGATTTTCAAACTTTCTTTTCATAACACTTATTTTGAATTGAACCTTTAAATCAACTTTGACCATTTTTGTATATACTTCTAATTGGTAAATATAACCCATTCAAATGTCTTTTGTGGTTCCAATGGCCAATTTCTTAATCAAATCTTTCATAACCTTTAGCTATTAGGTTTGAGTTATCCTTGTGGTAGATATAATACTCACCTATATCCTTAGTGATGGACAATGAGTCTTCCTTGCTTATTATAGGGTTAACCCCTCACTAGCATGTTGAAGCTATCCTCACATGGTGGATTTGTGGTTTTGGTTGAGTTTTATCCCTTTGATAACAAAAAACCTTAAGGATTTTGGACCAATCAATTCACCAACTCATTTTTGAGATTTTTATCCCGAACTACGAGGTTTTGATCCTAATATTTTTATAAGATGGTACGTAGGCAATGGGTTTATCCATGCAAACACGAACTATAAATAACTTGTATATTCTCTTCTCATCCTTTCAATCATGTTTGCACAAATAAACTTTCACAAAACAACAACCTTACAACAAGTATGAAAAGGGCTCCCTAGGAGTACCTAGGATGTTTTGGGTGCCTAACACCTTCCCATTACATAACCAACCCCCTTACACAGATCTCTGTTCTCTTTTTACTAGTTTTTTTTGTTAAAACTTTTAGGTTTTTGTTCACTTTCTAACCATTCCTTTGGATAAATAGAAGTGCGGTGGCGACTCGACTTGTATGATTTACCTTGGATATAGTCAATATCTCTAATGGTAACGAATACCCCGCTACACAACCCCCTTACCCAGATCTCTGACATTTTTACTAGTTTTTTATTCGATAAAACTTTTAGGTTTTTGTTCGCTTTCTAACCATTCCTTTGGATAATTAGAAGTGCGGTGGCGAATCGACTTGTATGATTTACCTTGGATTTAGTCAATATCTCTAATGGTAACGAATACCCCGCTATAGAAAAGTGGCGACTCTACTGGGGAAGGTGTTTTTACCTAGTGGGTTTTGCCTACTTTTCATATTGTGTTGTATATTGTTTTGTGACATCTTTTTGTGCAATTTGGGATTACTGTATTGTATGTAATGATTGATTTGCTTGATGATCTTTGTGAGATGAGTTCTATACCCGAACTCGAGTGCACTTAGGATAAGAGAATGGCATAGACTTGTTGACTTGTGTGGAGTTATTCCTTAGCAAGTTGACTTGCAAGTCTATTCACTTGGTGGAGGTCATGTTGGGATCAATAATGTCACACAAGTAGTTGTGGTTAGACATTACTCTTTCCAATATAGAACTTAGAAGCCAAGGACCTTCGTTTACCAAGCCCATCTTGGCCTATTCTTAGGATGTAGTGCGAAAGTCGTTCAAGTGTAAGATTTGATACGATTGTTACACGATACTACACTCATAAGAGTCTCTCTTGAGAATATTTTTGGAATACGAGTAGTCGTTTCTCCAATAATATCCGAAAGATGGGATTATGACTATGAGAACCTCTTGTAGAACATGTTTGGCAGTTAAACCCTAGTACACTCCCTTTGGGTGGTTCTTAACCGAGACTCCATGCTCGTGATTTGCAACAAACCCTTGATTCATGGTTGATCCGTTCATGTATCCTTAATATCAATGGAACTTGGGTGTTGATAAGGTGTAAACCATAATCCACCAAAATGGATGATTGATATTAAAGATAATATGATCCATTCCATGACCTTTGTTTGGTGTGCTTTGCTTGATCCTTGAGTGTGATTGTTGCATTCATGCATTCATGCACCCATTTGCATCCATATCATCAAAATAATAAGAAAATTTTCAAGGAACTTAAGAGGTCTATTTGCAAATTTTCAGACATGGAAAGACAAAGAAGGAAAACAAAGAAGTACAGTTTCAGACAACCAGACTTGAGAGAACTAAGGAATTTGACATCCTATGTATTAGATCCCTTGGGTTTCAAATCTCATTTTGGGAAGCTTCTTCCTCTTCTGACTACTCAGGTGGATGAAGGGTTGATGAGTGTATTGGTGCAGTTTTATGATCCTTTGTACCGTTGCTTCACTTTTCCGAATTTCCAGCTTTTGCCTACGCTTGAGGAGTATGCCTACCTTGTGGGTATACCTATTCTAGACCAGTTGTCGTTCAGTGGCTTAGAGAGTATTCCTACTTCTCGAGAGATAGCTGACATCTTGCATATAGACGAATCTTTGGTTGGTGCTCATATCACTACCAAAGGTGGAATTCAAGGTCTCCCTTATGAGTTCCTCATTGCTCAAGCTACTATGTATGGGAAAGCCATGAGTGAGGACGCCTTTGAGGCCATATTTGTACTTCTCATCTATGGGTTAGTGTTGTTCCCCAACATTGATAAGTTCGTGGATGTGAACGCTATTAGGATTTTCTCGGCTCTTAATCCCGTTCCGACTCTGTTGGGTGATACTTATTTTTCTTTGCATATGAGGAATGCAAAGGGTGGTGGTGCCACTGTGTGATGTTTGCCTCTGTTGTATAAGTGGTTTATTTCTCACTTACCACAGACGATCGCCTTCAAGGAGAACAAAGGATGTCTACGGTGGTCCACGAGACTTATGTCTCTCACCAATGATGATATCTCTTGGTACAATCACGTATATGACGGTGTGCAGATTATTGACTCTTGTGGTGAATTCTCCAATGTACCTCTTCTTGGTACATGTGGTGGGATTAACTACAACCCTGTTTTGGCACGTCGTCAGCTTGGGTTCCCCCTAAAAGATAAACCCAATAACATTCTGTTAGAAGGTGTGTTCTTTCAGGAGGGTAAAGATCTCCAAGGCTTGAAAGCTAGGATGGTCCGCGCTTGGCGCAAGATTCATAGGAAAGGAAGGAATGAGTTGGGTCCTAAGAACTGTGTCGCTTTGGAGCCTTACACTACTTGGGTTAGGAAGAGATCTTCTGAGTACCTCATGCCATATGAGTATCCAAGACATACACCTTTGGTTGTGGCTGGGCCTTCAACCCTCCCTGACCAAGGAGTAGAGGAGTCGAGAGACGAAGACCGTTCATGTGCTTGGATCCGTGAACGAGAAGAGTTGCTTCAGCAGATCAAGGAGAAGGATGCTTTGATTGAGTTCCTCGAGCATCAGGTTATTGACGATCCTAATGATGCATGGACTTCCCTACTTCCTCAGTCTTCTAGGTTCTGGAAGAGGAGGTACGATCGACTCGCCAAGGAGAAGGCAGATATGGAGGCAGCCTATGAGGAGGAGGTTAAGAGGCTTCGTGCATCTTATTTTCCTGTATCCCGAGCTTTAGATGATTGTTTTTAGGGATCCATAGGATGATTTGGTTACCAATGCTGTACTTCCTTGGTGTAAAAATATTTCCCAGATATTATTGATAAGATGTTTTCATATGTGATAAGAATGTAATATTTCCCAAAATTTGCAAGTAGAACTCTAAAGTTCCTCTGAAATAAAAAATAAATCATATGCACAAGCATTGCATGCATCATGTGCATAAGCAGGTTTTTCTCCAGGCTTCTTGTCCTATGGTCTAACTCTGTGTTCTTCATTTATTTCAAAGACAAGCTGACTCACCGGTACTACACTCGAGCCAATTCTTCGAGACTGATGGATCATTTGGAACAAGAGAACCGCGAGCTGAAAGAGGAAGTAGCCAGATTGACTGCCCTGATGGAGTCATTCTTAGCCGCTCAGAGCCAGTCTTCTCCGACACCCTCAACTCCTCCCTAGAGGATGGTCATTTCTGAGGTTGTAACCTCTATTGTGCCTGCTGCAACAGCTCATTTTGCGCTATCTATACCAGTCAGGTTCCCTTGGGGAATGCCCACCAACTTCATGCCAGAGGGTTTTGCTCCAACTCTTACTTCTTTGCCAGCATCTAGCCCGGTCATGTCCGTGCCACCTCCTGTTGTGCACACTTTACCAAGGGTTAAAGATACCATCTATCATTCTGAGCCATCTGAAGGCCCAGACGTTTATGAGAAGATGGATGACATGAAAGACCAATTCCTTGAGCTTCGCAAGGAACTGAAGACTTTGAGGGGGAAAGACCTCTTTGGTAAGAGTGCTGCTGAGTTATGCCTTGTGCCCAACGTGAAGATCCCTATTAAATTCAAAGTGCCTGACTTTGAGAAGTATAAGGGAAACGCATGCTCTCTCAGCCATCTTGTGATGTATGCTCGCAAGATGTTGACACAAACTGATAATGATCAATTGCTCATCCACTATTTCCAGGACAGTCTGTCTGGTGCCGCGCTCCGGTGGTACATGGGTCTGGAAAGTTCGAACATCTGCTCTTTCAATGATCTTGGCGAGGCCTTCGTCGAGAAATATAAACATAATGTGGATATGGCACCGGATAGGGATCACTTGAGGGCGATGTCCCAGAAAGAGAAAGAGACCTTCAAAGAATACGCCCAGAGGTGGCGCGAATTGGCAGCTCAGATAGTGCCACCCCTTGAGGAGAAAGAGATGACCAAGATCTTCTTAAAGACCTTGAGCTCATTCTATTACAAGAGAATGATAGCTAGCGCTCCCTCAGACTTCACCGAGATGGTGAATATGGGGGTGAGATTGGAAGAAGGGGTTCGTGAAGGACGCTTAACTCGAGATGAAGGCTCTTCAACAAAGAGATATGGAAGCTTTGCAAAGAAGAAAGAGGGAGAGGCTCATGCTGTGTCCTCCCATGTCAAGATAAGACCCTCTGTGAAGAGAAAGATTGCTCGACCAGTCAATAATCAGCATCATGTGGCTCATATAGCACCTGCCTTCAAGGAAGCTCAACATTATCAGCAACCGCAAACTCAGCAATATCAGCAACAACAACAGCGTCCACAACAGCATGCCTACCAGCCTCGAAATAACAACAACAATGCCAGCACCAGCTATGAGAGGAAGAGGGTCACCTTTGATCCAATTCCAATGACTTATGCTGAACTCTATCCATCTCTGATTGATAGAAAGTTAATCACTCTGCGAGACCCTCCCGTTGTACCTGCTAACCCCCAATGGTGGTACAAGCCTGAGCTTCATTGTGTGTATCATTCCGGTGCTCCCGGACACGATGTGGAGAATTGTTATCCCTTGAAGACCAAGGTGCAAGACCTTGTGAGAAGCGGGATTTTGTTTTTCGAGGACGTAGGTCCGAATGTGAAGAAGAACCCATTGCCCGAGCATGGGAAGTCTGTTAATATGGTCCAGGGCTGTCGTGGCAAATACAAAGTTAAATATGTCAGCCATATCCGGCAATCGCTGGTCGAGTTGCATCGCTTGCTGTGTGATTATAGTCATTATGAGCATGACCATGATAGATGCAGAGTTTGTTCTGTCAATCAGAGGGGGTGTCGTCAGGTTCGCAGAGATGTTGGACGAGGGAGTCATCGAGATCCTTCAAAATAGAAATGTTGACGAAGATGAGCTCGAAGTCAACGGAATTTTTCCGGTATTCCGGATACATGAGCCTATTGTCATCAAGTATGATGGTAGCAAACAGAAGGTTTCTCCAGCTCTGACTATCAAGCTAGCCGAACCTGTACCGTACTCCTCCGGGAAGGCGGTTCCTTATCGCTACAATGATGTAGCAGTGGAAAGTGGGAAAGAGGTGCCCTTGCCCTCTTCGTCTGTTGTAAAGATTGCTGACGTTAGTGGTTTGACCCGCAGCAGTCATGTATTTTCAACTCCGGAAAAACCCCAGGCTGATGCTCGAGGAGGTGTTGACGCTGATTTTGTTGAACGCCCGATTGGGAATGCTGTCAGCACTCCGAATCTGGCACTTGTTGCTAAGCCCGCCTCCATGTTGAAAACTCCTGGTTCTAATGGCCCGAGTGGCAATACGAAAGAAGATTGTGATGAGATGCTGAGGCTCATCAAAAGGAGCGAGTACAATGTTGTAGACCAGCTTCTACAAACTCCATCCAAAATATATGTGTTGTCACTACTATTGAATTCAGAACCACATCGGAGGCTCTGCAAAAGGTGTTGGATGTGGCATACGTAGATCACGATGTCACTCTAGAACAGTTTGATAGCATTGTTGCAAACATCATCGCTTGTAACAATTTGAGTTTTTGTGACTCTGATCTCCCCGAGGAGGGAAGAGACCACAACTTGTCATTACATATATCTCTGAGCTGCAAAGACGATGTCATGTCCAATGTGTTGGTGGACACTGGGTCATCATTGAATGTATTACCAAATACCACTCTCGCAAAGTTGTCATATCAAGGGCCTCCCATGAGGCAGAGTGGGGTAGTTGTGAAGGCTTTCGATGGGTCTCGCAAAACTGTGATTGGTGAGGTTGATCTCCTAGTCAAAATCGGACCAAGTGATTTCCAGATTACCTTCCAGGTTATGGAAATTTACCCATCATATAGTTGTCTCTTAGGCAAACCATGGATTCACGAGGCAGGTGCCGTGACATCCACCCTACACCAGAAACTGAAATTCGTAAAGAACAGGAAGCTGGTGGTGGTAGGGGGAGAAAGGGCTCTACTGGTTAGCCATTTATCTTCCTTCTCATACATAGATGCTGAGGATGAAGTTGGAACTCCGTTCCAAGCTTTATCTATTGATGAGCCTGTGGAGAAGAAAACTCCTTCATTTGTTTCCTACAAAGATGCGAAGTTGGCCATTGAGCATGGTGTAACTGCTGGATTAGGGCAAATGATTGAGTTAAAAGACAACAAGTCCCGGGCTGGCATAGGTTATTCTTCTGGGGTCTTCAACAAGCAAGGTTTGTTCAAGAGTGGAGGTTTCATCCACACTGGTCAGAACGAAGAGGCTGCTGCCATTTTGGAAGAGGACGAAGAGGATTCTGGAAACTTCATCATCCCTGGAGGGATCTGCAATAATTGGGTCGCTGTGGATATTCCAACAGTTATCCATAAGTCAAAGTAATGTTCATTATGTTTGAAAACCCTTCTCCCATGCCAAAAGGAGAAGTGATGACATTATTGGCGCATAAATGCAATGATACTTTCATTCAATAAATTCATGTTAAATGTTTGTTTTTCCAATTATTTTCCCTTTTCGCTTTTTGCATGAAATTGGTGATCACATAAAACCCTAAAAAGATAAAATAAAATCAATTTTTTTCATCTGCATAATAATTTGCCTTGCTTGAATTCTAAAAGCTTTTTATATCCAAAACCATTATGCAGGTTGGTCAAACCCATTAAACATAATGATCCAACACCATCTCCCAATTTTGAATTCCCTGTATTCGAGGCGGAAGAAGATGATGTTGAAGAGATTCCTGACGAGATTACCCGTCTACTTGAGCATGAAGAGAAGATCATTTAGCTGCATCTTGAGAATCTGGAAACGGTCAACTTGGGGTCTGAAGATTGCGTGCGAGGAGTGAAGATTGGGGCACTCCTGGAAGAATCTGTTAAGAAGGGGTTGATTAAGTTGCTACGAGAGTATGTTGATGTCTTTGCCTGGTCATATGAAGACATGCCTGGTCTAGATACATATATCGTGCAACATTTCCTACCTTTGAAGCCTGAGTGCGTGCCTGTGAAGCAGAAGCTCAGAAGAACTCATCCCGATATGGCAGTAAAAATCAAGGAGGAAGTTCAGAAGCAAATTGATACGGGGTTTCTGGTGACTTCTACATATCCTCAGTGGGTGGCCAATATTGTGCTCGTGCCTAAGAAAGATGGAAAAGTCTGAATGTGTGTGGACTATAGAGACTTGAATAAAGCTAGTCTGAAAGATGACTTTCCACTACCACGCATCGATATGTTGGAAGATAATACAACTAAATTCAATGTCTTCTCATTTATGGACGGATTTTCCGGATATAATCAGATTAAAATGGCACCCGAGGATATGGAGAAGACAACATTCATCACACCTTGGGGAACATTCTGTTATCGAGTGATGCCCTTCGGTTTGAAGAACGCCGAAGCCACGTATTAACGAGCTATGACTACTTTGTTTCATGATATGATGCACAAAGAGATTGAGGTATATGTCGATGATATGATTGCTAAGTCGAGAACGGAAGTTGAACAGGTAGAACACCTGTTGAAGCTTTTTCAGCGTTTGAGGAAGTACAAGCTTCGTCTGAATCCCAACAAGTGTACATTTAGAGTCCGTTCCGGCAAGCTATTGGGCTTTGTCGTTAATGAAAGAGGTATTGAGGTTGATCCTGCAAAGGTCAAAGCAATACAAGACATGCCTGCGCCCAAAACTGAGAAGCAAGTCCGAGGTTTTCTTGGCCGCTTGAATTACATTTCCAGATTCATATCACACATGACTGCCACATGTGCGCCAATATTCAAGCTCCTCCGGAAAGATCAGTCCCACGATTGGACCGAGGATTGCCAGAAAGCTTTTGATAGTATTAAAAAGTATTTGTCTAAGCCTCCGATCCTGTCTCCGCCGGTGGAAGGGAGACCATTGATTATGTATCTGACAGTCCTTGAAGACTCAATGGGTTGTGTCCTTAGTCAGCAAGACGAATCAGGAAGGAAAGAGTATGCCATCTATTACTTGAGTAAGAAGTTTACTGATTGTGAGTCCCGATACTCAATGCTTGAGAAAACATGTTGTGCTTTGGCTTGGGCTGCTAAGCGCTTACGTCGGTATATGTTAAATCATACGACTTGGTTGATATCCAGAATGGACCCAATCAATTATATCTTTGAGAAGCCTGCTTTAACTGGGAGGATTGCCCGTTGGCAGATGTTGTTATCTGAGTATGATATTGAGTATCGAGCTCAGAAGGCTATTAAGGGTAGTATCTTGGCAGATCACCTGGCATATCAGCCGATTGAGGATTATCAGTCCGTTCAGTATGACTTCCCAGATGAGGAGATTCTGTATTTGAAAATGAAAGATCGTGATGAGCCTACGCTCGATGAAGGGCCAGAGCCTGGTTCCAGATGGAGTATGGTATTTGATGGCGCTGTAAATCAATATGGAAATGGTATTGGGGCAGTGATTATTACTCCTCAGGGCACACATTTTCTATTTACAGCAACGCTAACTTTCAAATGATGAATAATATGGCTGAGTATGAAGCTTGTATTATGGGATTGGAGGAGTGCATTGATCTTAGGATCAAACACCTCGATGTTTATGGTGATTCGGCCCTCGTTGTTAATCAGATTAAGGGTGAATGGGAAACGAATAAGCCTGGCCTCATTCCATATAGGGATTATGCGAGGAGGATTTCAACATTCTTTACTGAGGTTGACTTCCATCATATTCCTCGAGATGAGAATCGAATGGCAGATGCTCTTACTACACTGGCTTCAATGATTGTGGTAAGACTTTGGAATGAAGTTCCCAATACCACTGTGATGCGCTTGGATAGACCAACTCATGTATTTGCAGTAGAAGAAGTAAAAGATGATAAGCCATGGTACTATGACATCAAGTGTTTCCTTCAGAGCCAGATTTACCTGCCTAGGGCATCTGTGAAAGATAAGAAGACTCTGAGGAGATTATCAGGAAGTTTCTACCTCAATGGTGATGTGCTTTATAAGAGAAATTTTGACATGGTGCTGCTCAGATGCGTGGATAGACATGAAGCAAACCTGTTGATGACTGATCGGTCACCATTTCTATTGAATTCCCACCGTTAATCCGACATATTTTCATCACTTTGGTAAGATTTATGTTTGTTTTTAGTTGTTTCATAATCAATTATCATGTTTTGTTAGTTTGTTATCACATTTCATTTTATTACATGTTTATGTCAAAAAGGTCTCTATTATGCTTCGGTTTGGTAGTGTTATTGTTACAGGTCGTTGCACAGGTTTAAAAGCACTAATAGTGGAGTTGTGGATACTCAGAAAGGCAAAAATATGAAGATACAGCAGGTCAACACGGGCCCCCGTGTGCAACAACACTGCCCGTGTTGTTGGTCAGGCAAAGCAAGCTCGGGCACCCGTGTGTAGACACACGGCCGTGTTGATTAAAACAGTGCATTAACACGGGCGCCCGTGTGTAGGAACACGGCCCGTGTTGATGCCTCTGTAGCTTAAGTTGAAAATGCTCATGTTGGAGAGCACACACGGGCACCCGTGTGAAACCACACGGCCCGTGTTGTTGGGCGCGGCCTAGAAACTTAAATTTCCATCATGTGGATCCATTCTGCTCATTAAGGGTAGTTTGGACTTTTTTCTTGGGGAAAATCCATCTGAAACTATTAGAAGGCTTGGGAGAGAAAGGCGAAGACACTTTTTGACGTACGAAATAAAATACTGCATTGAGAAGATAGCTACTACGGAGGATTCAAAGACGGCTAGATTCAAGGGTTTCGACCATTGAAGATCAAAATCTCCTAGTTCTTTGTAATGTTTAATTTTCATACAATGATTTCGTTTAATACTATGAGAGGCTAAACCTCATATGTTAGGGGGTGGTCCTGATTTGATCTAATGTTATGAATTTGAACAAATAATTTCCTTATTACCATGTTACTTATTTCAATTCAATTGTGTGATGTTATTATGCTTTTGTATCGGACAAATACAAATTGATCTATGACTTTCAATAACAGGATTGTGATTGTTAGGGTTTTCACACAATTGGGTTTATGAATGCATCATCTAGGACTAGTAACTTTTGTAAATCACCGCAAACCTCGATTTTATTTATGATTAAAACCAAGGATTTATTGAATGGACATTTCATAAGAATTGGTAGTTTAATAGTTTCTTTCTTGAGGACTTAAGGAAGAACATTCTGAGGTTAGGTAATTGAATGTTTCATGCGTATTAAGGAAATCTTGACTGAATTCTTAACTGGTTAAATCAACCACCCACCCTAGCATGCTTTATCTTAATCACTTACATTTTTACTGTCTTTTGTGTTTATTGTTGAAATTCTAAAAACAACCAAACCATTATCTTTTTGTTCCGATAGAATCAAAGTCAAATAAGTATTACCTACGCAATCCCTAAGATCGATACTTGGAAATAAAACTCCTTATTACTACATCGGTAAAAATAGTACACTTGCTATTTTTCCGATCAAGTTTTTGGCGCCGTTGCCAGGGATTGCCAAAATACCTATTTTAATTTTTATTCTATTGAAATTTTGTTGCTCGTCAACCAAAATTTTATCTGTGACAATTTTGTTATTCAATTCTAATCTTTGTCTAACTTGTTTATGCGAGGTAAGGCCTCAGCAGATTTTTCTTTTGACGCAGATCCAGAAAGAACTCTTCGCGCTAGGCTGAGACAAGCTAAGAGAGAAAAACTGGAATTAGCAGAGAAAGCAGAGGAGGAAATTGTTTCAGTGCACTCAGAGAATTCAGATTCAGACGCGGAAACAGTTCCTGAAATCATGGCTGCAAACCCACCACCACCACCACCAGAGAGACTTCTCGGTGACTATGGTGGAACCAACACTCCGGGTGGTTGTATGACAATTGTCAACCAACCGGTTAATGTGGAACAATTTTAGCTGCATCCCATTAATCAAATAGAAAGGCGGTCCTTTTCTGGAAGAGTGAATGAAGATGCCAACAAGCATCTGCAAAGGTTTTTAACTATGAGCACAACGCTAAAAATGCCTGGACATAACGAAGAAGCAATCAGACTTCGTATATTCCCATTCACTTTAGCAGATGAAGCCGAAGAGTGGTTCTATTCCTTACCTGCTGGTAGTATCACTACATGGGAGCAAATGGAAACAACATTCTTGCAGGAATATTTTCCCGCATCTGTGTCATTGCGAAAAAGATATGAGATCCTAAACTTCAAGCAGAAGGAGGGTGAGTAACTAGGAGATGCCTATAAAAGATTCAAGAGAATCCTAGTGGCTTGTCCTACTCACAACATGGATGAAACTGAGCAGATGCAAATGTTTGTTAATGGTCTTCGAATTCAAACGAGACAAATCCTTGATTCAGCAGCTGGTGGCTCAGCTAACTTTGCAACAGCCACCGGTATGAAGAAGATAATTGAAGCAATTGCCTCGAATGAGAATTTGGAGTTATATGATAGGGTGTCAAGCAAATCTGCGGTTATTGACTTGAAGCTTGAAACAAACAAACAGGTGAAAATTGAAGAAGTTGTTGCTGCGGAGGTAGAGAAAAGGTTGAAAGCACTAAACATAGGTGCTCAGAAAGTGGCTCAAGTTTAACAGGCACCGAATGATGTGTGTGGCATTTGTAATGGACCATACAATATTGTTCATTGCTTTGCCACACCGCAGGGGATAGAAGATATAAAGTTTTTAAAGCAAAACAATCCCTACTCCAACACATACAATCCGGGGTGGAAGAATCATCCCAACTTTGCATGGAAAGATCAGAAAGGGAACGTGCAACAGCAGGCACAGGGTCAATATCAAAATCAATATCAACAGCAGCAACAACAGGTCCCTAAGAAGGCAGATTGGGAGATTGCAATTGAAAAGATGGCAGCTCACAACATCCAATTCCAAGAGGAGACTCGAAATAATCAGAAGAACACTACAGCATCCATAAAAAATCTTGAAATTCAGATGGGTCAAATTGCTCAGCAGTTAGCCTCCAATTCCCAGGTACCTGGCACGCTTCCCAGTGGGACAGTTGTTAATCCTCGTGATCAAAGTCACATTAAAGCTGTGGTCACTAGAAAAGGAAGAGCTAAGGAACAACAAGTTGACGAACAGGTCGAAGAAGATGGGTTGTTGGAAGTTGACTTGGAGATTAGAGAAGAGCCAAAACAAACTGAAGAAGTGGTGGTGAAGCCGGCAAGCCAGCAAGAGAAACAAAAACCAAAGATCATTCTTCCTTTTCCGACAAGAACAAAGAAGAAAGATCTTCATGAATTTTTTTTTGAGAAGTTCTTAGAATTATTCAAGAAGCTCGAGATCAACATACCTTTTGCTGAAGCTCTGAAACAGATGTCGATCTATGCCAAATTCATGAAAGACATCATATCGAAGAAAAGGTCGATTGACGGCGAGCCAGTCATGCTAACTGAAACTTGTAATGCTATTTTGCAGGGTCTAAAAATTCCGGTGAAGAAAAAAGATAGAGGTGCAGTCACTATTCCTTGTACCATTGGAGACAGATCATTCAAAAACGCACTGATCGATTTGGGAGCAAGTGTTAGTCTAATGCCCCTCTCGATTTACAAAAAACCTGAGTTAGGGGAAGTGCAAGACACTCGCATGACACTGCAGTTTGCGGATCATTCTATGAAGAGACCCTATGGTATAGCAACAAATGTTCAGGTGAAGATTGATAAATTTGTATTCCCGGTGGATTTTGTCATACTCGAGATGCCAGAAGATGAGGAAATCCCTCTCATATTGGGAAGACCCTTTCTTGAAACTGGAAGATGCATGATAGATATTGAGGAAGGAAGCATGACCCTCAAAGTCTATGATGAAAAGCTCAAAATTGATGTGAGGGATACTATGAAATTCAAGGATGATGAAGGTGAGAGTAAAAGTATTGAAGTGTTGGATACAGTGTTTGCTCAATCTATGCAAATCACAACACCCAAGCTTCCCTTAGAGAGAGTTTTGAGCTTATCTATCATTGAGGATACTGAAGGAATTGATGAGAAAGAATATGAAATGGTGTCGATGTTAAAGGCACAACCTCCTTGGGTTCATTCCCGACCACAACGGTGGGAAGAGCTTCGACCTAAAACATCTCCGGAATCAAAGCAAGATATAAAAAAGGGGAGGGAGTTGAAACAATTACCAGAACATCTCAAATATGTCTTTCTTGACAATGAAGAAAAATGTCCAGCAATCATCAATTCAGGTTTGAGAGAGATCCAAGAAGAAGAGCTAATCAATGTACTCAAGAAATACAAGAGTGCTATTGGATGGGCGATGGACGATTTGAAAGGAATCAGCCTGACACTGTGTATGCACAAGATTTTGATGGAGGATGATCAGAAACCGGTCGTCCAACCTCAAAGAAGACTGAACCCAGCTATGAAAGAAGTCGTTCGCAAGGAGGTTGCTAAACTTTTAGATGCAGGGTTGATTTACCCAATATCTGATAGTTCGTGGGTGAGCCCAGTTCATGTGGTACCGAAGAAGGGAGGGACAACTGTGATAAAAAATGAGAAAAATGAGTTGATCCCCACCCGTACTGTAACAGGTTGGAGAGTTTGCATTGACTATAGAAGACTAAACACTGCAACTAGGAAGGACCATTTTCCCTTACCTTTTATCGATCAGATGTTGGAGAGATTGGCAAGTCATGATTTCTATTGTTTTCTGGATGGGTACTCAGGGTACAACCAAATTGCTGTGGCACCTGAGGATCAAGAGAAAACAGCGTTCACATGTCCGTATGGAATCTTTTCTTATAGAAGAATGTTGTTTGGTTTATGCAACGCACCAACAACATTTCAGAGGTGCATGACATCCATATTTTTCGATATGCTTGAGAAGCATATGGAGGTGTTTATGGATGATTTTTCGGTTTTCGGATCTTCTTTCGAAAATTGTTTGTATAATCTATCACTTGTGCTGGAAAGATGTCAACAAACCAATCTAATCCTGAATTGGGAGAAGTGTCATTTCATGGTGAGAGAAGGGATAGTACTAGGCCATAAAATTTCCCATAAAGGAAGAGAAGTTGACAAGGCAAAAGTGGAGGTGATCGCCAATCTCCCTCATCCGGTGAATGAGAAAGGTATACGGAGTTTTTTGGGACATGCAGGATTCTACCGTAGGTTCATCAAAGATTTCTCTAAGATCGCAAAACTGTTGACTAGCCTGCTTATGAAGGATACTCCGTTTCTGTTTGACAAAAAGTGCAACGAGGCCTTCGATACTCTGAAAAATAAATTGGTGTCTGCTCCTATAGTGATCTCGCTTGACTGGTCTCTACCCTTTGAGATAATGTGCGATGCGAGTGATATAGCAGTAGGGGAAGTCTTGGGGCAACGAAGAGACAAACTCCTCCACGTCATCTACTATGCTAGCCATGTGTTGAATCCCGCTCAGATGAATTATGCTACCATAGAGAAAGAGCTACTGGTTGTAGTTTATGCCTTTGACAAATTCCGGCAATATTTGTTGGGAACAAAGGTAATTGTTTATACTGACCATGCTGCTTTGAAATATCTTTTTTCTAAACAGGACTCGAAGCCAAGGCTGCTCAGATGGATTTTGCTGTTGCAAGAATTCGACCTTGAAATTCGAGACAAAAAGGGGTGTGAAACACCGTTGCTGACCACCTATCTCGAATGTCCCCGATTGAAGAGACGGAAGAAGAACATCCCATAAAGGACGAGTTTATAGATGAATGAATCCTGGCGGTGGTGGGTGTTCCTTGGTTTGCTGACTACGCAAACTATCTGGTGGGTGGCATAATTCCTGAAGACTTTGATTATAACAAAAAGAAAAAGTTTCTTCATGATTGCAGGTTCTATTTGTGGGATGAACCATTCTTGTATAAGAAAGGGGTAGACGGACTGATTCGTCGATGTGTCCCTGAGGAAGAACAAAGTGAAGTCTTAAAGGCGTGTCATGACTCAGATTATGGGGGACACTTTAGTGGAGACAGGACAGCCGCAAAAGTCCTCCAATTAGGGTTGTACTGGCCTACGTTGTTTAAGGATGCCCAAGTCATTGTGAAGGAATGTGACAGATGCCAAAGGACAGGGAATATTTCAAGGAGGAATCAGATGCCCCAAAAGGGCATGCTTGAAGTGGAATTATTTGATGTTTGAGGGATAGACTTTATGGGGCCATTCCCACCCTCCTTTGGGAAGAATTATATTCTGGTGACTGTGGATTATGTATCCAAATTGGTGGAAGTTGTTGCCCTCCCTTCTAATGATGCGAGGGTAGTGGTAAATTTTCTCAAGCAAAACATCTTCTCACGGTTTGGTGTGCCAAGGGAACTTATCAGTGATGAAGGGACGCATTTCTTGAATAAGCTCATGGAGAACTTATTGAAAAAGTATAATGTGAAGCACAAGATTGTCACTCCGTATCATCCTCAAACGAGTGGGCAAGTTGCAGTGTCCAATAGACAAATTAAACAGATTTTGGAAAAGACAGTGAGTGCTTCAAGAAACATTGGGCGATCAAATTAGATGACGCACTATGGGCGTACCGAACCGCCTTCAAAACCCCAATCGGAATGTCTCCGTATCAACTGATTTATGGTAAGGCTTGTCATCTTCCTCTAGAATTAGAGCACAAAGCCTTTTGGGCATCCAAATTCTTAAATTGTGATCTTGCAAAAGCCGGTGAATCCCACATTCTTCAACTTCACGAGTTAGAAGACTTTCGTAATCAGGCATATGAAAATGCAAAGATGTACAAGGAGCAAACACGGAAGTGGCATGATCAGAGAATCATCAAGAAAGATTTTTGGGAAGGACAACTGGTATTGTTGTTCAATTCGAGTCTCAAGTTGTTTCCTGGCAAATTGAAATAAAGATGGTCAGGGCCATTTGTCGTGCATAAGGTATCTCCCCACGGAGCAATAGAGATCAAGAACCAAAATAATGGGGATATATTCAAGGTGAATGGCCAGAGGTTGAAGCCCTATTACATAGGCCAAGAGTCTGGATTGATTGACCATGTGCACCTCACCTAATGAGGTGGGCAACCGTCGAGTCATGCGACGCTAAATGAAGCACTTCGTGGGAGGCAACCCACGCGTTCGATTACTAACTTTTTGTGTGTTTTTCCTGTGTGTGCGTGAAACGTTGTTGCAGGTAAGGAGAAGAACTTGGAGCGTATAGTCAAAATCACCTCTGAACGGAAGGAGACCATACATATGAAGCAAAACAAATTTCAAAAATTGAGGAAAACAGGTCATCCACGCGGCCACCCGTGTTGTGACACACAGCCGTGTTGATTAAAACAGTGCATTAACACGGGCGCGGCCCGTGTTGTTCTCTACGGGTTGGATTTTGATTTTTTTTGAAATTTGGTGCTTTTAATGATGGGACACACTTGGCATTACATCTCTTCCCCACCACTTATTCTCATTCATTCTGATTTTGCAAGCTTCTCTCTCCCTCTTCCTCCATTGTTAACCTAGCCTCCATCACCTAAAGCTCCACTTTTCACAAAGCTCCACACATTAAAACCCCATCTCCCCTTCACGAAAATCGTTCCTCTCTTCGTCCTCTACGCAGTGACGGTGGCCGTTTTCACTAATCTGTTATTTGGGTTTTGAGAAATTTTTGCAGGTACCCATTATGCCCCCAAAGCGTATAAGCAAAGGAAAGGATATGGCCACATCTTCCCGGCCGAAGCAACGTGCTAGACGCACTCCGAATCCTCATGGCATTTTGTTTGAACAACCGAATCACCAAGATAGGTATGTGATTCTTGCTCAACGTAAGCTCATTCCGACACGTTATATGTGTGATTCTACACTTGATGAGTTAGGCTTAAAGGAAGAGGTGCACCGCATGTTTCAAAACATCGGTATGTTAGAATTCATGCAATTCGAAGCACCGACCTTCGCACGTATCACACTTGAATTCTTAAGTGCGATTGAGTTTAAGATGAGACGAAGGTGGACAGGTTCAGAGATGGAATTTTATGGTCAAATTACTTTCCGATTGTTCGATGAGGATCACCAGTTATCTGTTGAGGAACTTGGGGGTATTCTGAGACTCCCGGTATATGGACCCGGAACCCCTCCAGACACTTTTTCAGCAATTGATTTCTGGAGGGCTATTAAAGGTAAAAGTGGCTACAACCCAAGTTCGGGAAAAGCTTCTGGGATTCATAACCCTTGCTTCAGATATGCACAAAAAGGGTTAGCCTACACCTTGTTCGGACGGGGTGATAGCACCGGGGTAGCCGCAAAGAGAGAGTTATTTTTCCTTCACTGCATGGCCAACAATGAGCAAGTCAATGCAGCTGCTTTTTCCGCCAATCATTTCAAGCAAGTAGGCCACGCAACTACCGGTGATATTTCTGTGGGTGGTATGATCACGCAGATTGCGGACCACTTCGGGTATGGTCAACTCTTGTTGGAAGAAACTGCAGTGGTGGGTAAGAATAAGATCGACATGAACACTCTCGTCAAACAGCAAATGATTGAAATCATGCCGACTTATTACTCTCTTGTGATCCATAATGTGGAAGTGCTTGCATTACCAGCACCTGGTTCCATTAGCATTGCAAATGTTGCTAACTGGTTGTATACAGGTTCAGCCCCATCTATAGGGGACGATGCTCAATTTGACCAGGATTTTTCAGGTGAGGAAATGGAAGAAGATGAGAGGCCAGCTTCCCAATGTATGCCACCCCCACAGGATTCCAACCTACATGGTGAAGGATCCTCTTTTATGTCTCAGGACCAGTGGGGTTGGATCCAAACTGAGATGGGAACTATCCGCACCGAGCAAACCAGACAAGGTGCGGAATTAGCCAGACAGGGTGTGGAATTGTTCCGACAAGGGACAGTCATGGACGACATGCCAGCCATGATGCAACGTCTGATGTTGCATTTCCCGCACGATCCTCTGCCTCCTCCACAACAGTAATCACTGTAAGTCCCCTTTGTGTTTGAATTTAAAAATTGAGGTCAATGTTTAGTTCAAGTGTGGGGGGGTTTTCTCCTTTCATGTTTTAAATTGTTTTAATTCGGTTCAATTTGTTTATGGTATTGAGGTTTTGTTTGTGTGTCGTCGTATTGTTTTTGTTTGTTGTCTACTTATATGTACAGAGTGATGATAAATGGTTGGACGAATCTGGGATCAATGGTAGTGGATGAAAGACACCCCTCATACTTATTCTAATAAGGCACCCCGGAAGTTGATGCAACCATGAGAAAGTAAAGTCGGACACAATTTGGTGACACTGGACCAAGAGGGCGGTATGGTAGAACCGAATCAGAAAAGAAACCACATGACACGAGGAGGCTTCAGAGCTTGTAAGGCTAACCAACATGGTGAGAATACAAAAGCCAAACACTAAACATCAGCATGAGAGTTCAGCCAGGTGTGACTCTACCACTCTGATTTTGCGTATGTCCTTTTGAAATTTCACAGCATGACAACACACACTGAGGCAAGTTGTTTGTTTAGCCATGGCCTTTCTTGCCATCCCCATCTATATGTTTCCCTTCGTGAACCCCGTTGAGCCTTAGCCATTTTATTCATCATAAACCCCATGTTAACCACTAATCATTCATTTCTTCCATCACTCGGCATGATTGTTGTGAGTTGCAAGATGTGCATAAATCTAAGTTTGGGGTGGTAATCATGAAAGACAGGGCAAGTGCATAATAAGAGATCATACAAAAAGAAAATATTTGTGTATGTCCAAAAAGAAAGAAAAAAAAAGAAGAAACAAAAGAGAAAAATGCACTTGCCGAGACTTAAGACTCTAACACCTATAAAATGCTCGCAAAGAATTGAGTAGAAAAAAAAGAGAGTCAAAAGAGTGAAATTAACCCCCAGAGTATAAGTGATGCACGAAAAAAAAAAAGAGAAAGAAAAATCACACAACATGAATGCCGAGTTCAAAACCTTTTGTTATCCATTTTTGTGTTTATCCCACCGTACCCAAGCCCCGTTACAACCTAAAAGACCTCGTAAAGTGTGTGGAATCTGCTGTTGTCGTGAAACTAGAATGTATTCAAATTTAAGAGTTTGGTATTGCATACTGTGCTGTGACTGTACACACCCTAACCATGAGAGATGTTGTGAGTATGTGAAAAAGCTTGCAGGTGATTAGGCTTCTGATGTAGAAATGTGGCAAACTGTCTGAGTCGGAGATACCTGAAACTTGATTGGAAAGGAATAACACAAATTGTGAAGGACTAGGTTGCATTGTGGAAAATGAATTCGTGGGTGACCTTTGTTTGAACTCAATACATCACTTGAGGACAAGCAATGAGACAAGTTTAGGGTTGTGATCGGTCACCATTTCCATTGAATTCCCACCGTTAATCCGACATATTTTCATCACTTTGGTAAGATTTATGTTTGTTTTTAATTGTTTCATAATCACTTATCATGTTTTGTTAGTTTGTTATCACATTTCATTTTATTACATGTTTATGTCAAAAAGGTCTCTGTTATGCTTCGGTTTGGTAGTGTTATTGTTACAGGTCGTTGCACAGGTTTAAAAGCACTAATAGTGGAGTTGTGGATACTCAGAAAGGCAAAAATATGAAGATACAGCAGGTCAACACGGGCCCCCGTGTACAACAACACTGCCCGTGTTGTTGGTCAGGCAAAGCAAGCTTGGAGAGGAAAAACAGAGAGTAACACGGGCACCCGTGTGTAGACACACGGTCGTGTTGATTAAAATAGTGCATTAACACGGGCGCCCGTGTGTAGGAACACGGCCCGTGTTGATGCCTCTGTAGATTGAGTTGAAAATTCTCATGTTGGAGAGCACACTCGGGAACCCGTGTGAAACCACACGGCCCGTGTTGTTGGGCGCGGCCTAGAAACTTAAATTTCCGTCATGTGGATCCATTCTGCTCATTAAGGGTAGTTTGGACTTTTTGCTTGGGGAAAATCCATCTGAAACTATTAGAAGACGGCGAGATTCGAAAGCATAATAACATCACACAATTGAATTGAAATAAGTAACATGGTAATAAGGAAATCATTAGTTCAAATTCATAACATACGATCAAATTAGGACAACCCCCCCTAACATAGGAGGTTTAGCCTCTCATAGTATTAAACGAAATCATAGTATGAAAATTAAACATTACAAAGAACTAGGAGATTTTGATCTTCAATGGTCGAAACCAAGGATTTATTGAATGGACATTTCATAAGAATTGGTAGTTTAATAGTTTCTTTCTTGAGGACTTAAGGAAGAACATTCTGAGGTTAGGTAATTGAATGTTTCATGCGTATTAAGGAAATCTTGACTGAATTCTTAACTGGTTAAATCAACCACCCACCCTAGCATGCTTTATCTTAATCACTTACATTTTTACTGTCTTTTGTGTTTATTGCTGAAATTCCAAAAACAACCAAACCATTATCTTTTTGTTCTGATAGAATCAAAGTCAAATAAGTATTTCCTACGCAATCCCTGAGATCGATACTTGGAAACAAAACTCCTTATTACTACATCGGTAAAAATAGTACACTTGCTATTTTTCCGATCAATGACTGAGGTCCGTGAGGGTTCATTTGGTACTCATTCCAATGGACATGCCATGGCTAGAAAGATGTTGAGAGCAGGCTACTATTGGCTGACAATGGAGTCTGACTACTGCAAATACGTGAAGAAATGGCATAAGTGTTAGATTTATGCGGATAAGATTCATATTCCTCCGACACTTTTGAATGTGATTTCATCACCATGGCCATTCTCTATGTGGGGAATCGACATGATTGGCATGATAGAGCCGAAAGCGTCCAATGGACACAAATTTATTCTCGTAGCAATTGATTACTTCACTAAGTGGGTTGAAGCGGCATCATACGCAAATGTGACTAGGCAGGTGGTTGTGAAGTTTATCAAGAATCAACTCATATGCCGATATGGTGTGCCAAATAAGATCATTATTGATAATGGATCTAACTTGAACAACAAAATGATGAAAGAGTTGTGTAGTGAGTTCAAGATCGCACATCATAATTCCTCTCCTTACAGACCCAAGATGAATGGGGATGTCGAAGCTGCTAATAAGAATATCAAGAAAATTATCCAGAAGATGGTTGTCACGTATAAAGATTGGCATGAGATGCTGCCATTTGCTTTACATGGATATCATACATCTGTCCGCACTTCAACAGGGGCAACCCCTTTCTCTCTCGTTTATGGCATGGAGGTTGTGCTCCCAGTAGAGGTGGAGATCCCATCAATGAGAGTTTTGATGGAAGCCAAGTTGACTGATGCTGAATGGGTTCAGTGTCGTTATGACCAGTTGAATTTGATTGAAGAAAAGAGATTGACTGCCATGTGCCATGGATAGTTATATCAACAAAGGATGAAGAAAGTCTTTGATAAGAAGGTCAAGCCTCGTGTGTTCCAAGAAGGTGACCTTGTGCTCAAGAAAGTCTTGTCTTTAGCGCCCGATTCCAGGGGCAAGTGGACTCCAAACTACGAAGGTCCATATGTTGTTAAGAGAGCCTTTTCAGGCGGTGCATTGATACTCACAAATATGGATGGGGAGGATTTCACTCGTCCTGTGAATTCAGATGCAGTCAAGAAATACTTCGCCTAAAAATAAAAACAGAATGGCTCGCTAAGTTGAAAACCCGAAAGGGCGACTTAGGCAAAAATGAGCGTCTCGGTGGATTGAAAACCTGAATGGGAGACCCAGGCAAAAGTTAGAGACATACAAAATGAATGTATATATCCCGCTAGATTGAGTACCGCACCCTGGGGCAATCTAGGCAAAATAATAGGGATTTGGCAAGTAACTGCATCCTGACAAGACTTTGTTCTACAACTGCCATCCGTCAAAGATTCTCACTCATTCATCATCAACCAAAGTTTCAAATACATCGGATTCAGAATTGGTGGAGAAATGGTCATTATGTTCAATGTAACCCTTTTCCAATATATATCACCAATTTCAAATTTGTAAAGATCTATGGAGTCTTGCCATCTGCAGACTACCATTCCATCAAATAAATTTGAGCCTTTATCCAATTATTTGCATTCTTATTTGTTTCTATTTCAACAAATGTTTTACATGTTTTAATTGAAAAAATATCATTGTTTGAATCAAAACATTCATAATTTGTTTTTAAACAAGGTGAATATTCACAATGACAAAGGGATACTATGGATGTCTTCAGTGCTATCCCAAGGATGGTAAGATTCTCGACAGGGTAAGACATTTGTTCATGTTCCTGGCATGCTTGTGTCCTCTTCCTCCAAAACCTTTTATTGGTTCTTTCTCTCAAGAAGAGTGTTGGGTAAGATTATTCATCCCTCTTTCCTTCAGCAAAGCAGCATTCCTTCCTCCTCAGGAGATGTGATCTCATTATTTGGGACAGTATTTGATGACCCTTGAAACTTCTGATGTTGGCGGATGTTCCCCACATCATTCCATCCTCCTCTTGGATAACTTCCCTAGTGGAGCTGCTTCTACATCGGAGCTCATCTGTGTAACGACTTTGCCCCAGTTGGAATGATGGATGCTCATTCCCCTGCAGAGATATTTGTGGTCCTGGCTTTCTCTCTCGAGATGTAGTACCGGATGTTTGTGTACTTATTCTTTGGACCATGTTTGTGTTAGAAATGTCTGTTTGTCAGTATTCATCATACCTAAACCACGCATGAGTGCATATAATTTTCAAACATTCAGATATTCATGATTGCATTCTTTGCCATATATCTTTGTTTGTTATCCCCTGCTAGTTGGCAATACATTTCCCCAAGCAGATGTCGGTGTCTGATCTCCCCATATAGAGTCAGCCCCTTAAGCAGAAAGTGTCTATCTTTCCTTCCATATTCCCCACCGAGTTATATCCTCGTGGATAATGGTTGTTTCTGTTTCTTCCCAACACATATATTGGGATGGACTTCCCCATTGAGTTATATCCTCATAGGGACAAACTTTGTTTCATCGTGCCTATCTAGTTTGATCCTAGACTGGCCTCTTATGACTGTTCCCTTCACTCCCCTGTGGTACAGATGAATAGTTGCTAAGTAACCAGTAATTATCCATCTTCGCCCCGGTGGAATTTGTGGTTTTCTACCTTTATACCGGTAGTTGTAAACCCTATTTCATCCCCTTACAGAGTTAACCTTTCGTTCATCCTAATCGATGACGGTTACTTGTCCGTGGTTTTCTACCCACTATCCGGTAGATGTAATCCCCTCCTTGACGGTTATCATTATCCAATATTCGGTATTGATAAGTCCTTCACACACGGTGATATATCTCTTGGATAATTGCTCTGATAAAGCAAGTTATCCCCAGCAAGTCATCTTTCATTTACCCTTTTGTTGGTAACGATTGTTTCTTCCCCCTGGATTGGTCATCACTGTATACCTAGTATTCGGTATATCGGTGTCCTCTCCCCTTGGTCGATTTATCCTTTATTAACCTAGTAACAGGTTGCAGATAATCTTCCATGCGAGTATGCTATATACGTCCTGACGGTAATAGATAATATATCTCATGCACTCGTTGGACGAAGCCTTTTGTTCTACCCCAGTCGAATAAGATTCGTATCCCTTTTTATCGGAATCGAATGTCCATCCTATAATCTATTTTTGCTTTTATCCCTCTTTTGGATGATGAGTGTCTTGGGAATATTCCCCAATTCACACTTTGGTGGGTCACCTATTATATGCCCAGTAACCGGTATCCCTGGTGTTCCTTCCTCCCTGCTCCCTATTATGACTTTTTGTCCCCTGCGGAGTCAGATTTTCCTGAGCTGAAGTATACCTTTTTAGGTCTTCCTCAAATGATTTCGGATGTTTGATATCTCTCACCCTTATACCGGTCTTAGATATTCATTCTTCCCGAGCATGTTGTATCTCTCACCCTTATACCGGTGTTCAGATCATATGTCTCTTTGAGCTTATTACCCAATAACCGATAATACCTCATCCCATTGCTTCCTCAAAGGAGTTTTTGTTTGGGTTTTCCCCAACGAGGTCCCTTAGTGGATTCTCCCAGCCTGAGTCCGGATTTTCATCCGAAGTATCCGAAGTGGATAATTCTTGCTGTATTGGTATACTCCCCAATACATGCATCTTCGAGTCATCTCGAGTCTTTCCATGGATTTACTCCTTTTGGAATTCTGCTCCCCAAGCTTTGAGTCGTGCCCTGCTCACGCAATGTATCCCCTCTTCTATCCCCATGAGAGTCCTAGAGTCTCTGTCCCATGGAGTAAATTACTCATATGGATTATCAACTTCTCCTGATTTCTTTTCTTTCTTTGTGGACACATATTGTAGAACCTCAAATTTGCACCCCCCATTCATGCGTTCATTTCATTTTTAGGTCATTGACATCACGTTAACAATACATTAACATGGCATAGTATATTGCATCTCATCAGTCAAGACTGGCATCAGGAGAGTGCAAAAGAGCAAGCATTTCCTTGAGTTAAGGGTCACATGGTTGTTCTAGAGAGCTTATATGAACCAAGGTTCATTTTGAAGCAATTTGACCAAGTACTAGAGACTCAGAAGTCATCAGTGCAGTTTCAGGTCATCTAGGGCCCATAAACGTTAACAGAAAGTCAACTGAGGGCTAGGAGGTGGAGAAATGGTTTGAGACACTTCATTCATGTCCCAAAGAGGTTTATTCAACATGTCAAACATCTACCTTGAAGATTTTGAAGCCAGACCAAAAGTTTCCCAAAATGGAAAATGACCTGTAATTTAAAGTTTCCAAAAATGGCAAGTTTTTGGACCAACTTCAACTTGACTTTCCAACATCAAAGAAGCTTCAAATGAAATTTTGTCCAACATGAAAGTTGAATATCTTTCTCTCCTATGTCCAAAAAGTCCAAGATCATGAATTTATGATGAATGGTTAAGGAGTTATGATCAAATCATTGCCAAGTGTGCATGGAACTTCAAAAGGGCATAACTTTTGACTCATAACTCCAAATTGAGTGCTCCTTTTTGCAAAATTCTTCTCATGACATGAACTTTCCAAATCTTTCACCACTTTGCATGAAATTTCATCACATAATCATTTGCTTATTCATGTTATTTTTGGAGGGAAAATCATGAATTCAAAATTGGTGCATCATGTGGACTTTTTAACCATTCCAACATGTTCATAGGAGGATTTTAAGTGAAATTGCATGGCGCTTGTTACTGTTCACGTGGGATTGCATGCATGGGGTGAAAAAACCAATTTTTGCACTACACCTTATTTCTCACTAATCTCCAATTAACCAAAGCTTAATTAATTTTTCAGCATGATTAGGCAAGCATATAAAAGGTTAATCTTAACAGAATTCTCATAATACACAATTCTAGATCTAGATCCAAAATTTCCCTCCAAAATTTCTCTTCTTCCAAATTCAAAAATTCTTCAAAGAACACTTGATTTTTATTGCATATTCTGGATTCTTCATCATCATTTGGTACAGATCAAGCCTTGATTTGCAGAAATTGGTGAAGAATCAAGCAATTCCAATCATGAACATGAACATGGAGTTTTGAAGATCTAGCTAGATCCAAGCCATTCCAAGGGTTGATTTGTGCTTCAGAGGTGTTAACAAGGTTGATAGAAGAGGTTTAGATGCTGCTGGACGCTTGAATCTACCACTGCCATTGTTGGAGCTTCAAGAGGTACTTTAGCCGCTTTAACTCATTGTTTGAGTTGCTTTGCTTTGCTTGTGGTTGGCATACCACCTAGGTAACTTCCTATTCTCCATGTAGTCTGGAAGACCTGTCATGTTATTTTGGCAGGCACCTGTCTGAAGCCCTCCTTAAGAGGCAATGTTTGTGCTTATTTACCTTTGTGCCTTGTACATGTAAAGACCTCCTAAGTGAAGAGGCATTGGCAGATAAAAGGGATGTGCAATCCATCCCCTGCTATTCAGTTGAGTCATTCATCTTGCTCGCACTACGTGCTGATGCATTATGAATAAACACCCAAGATCATTGTCTATCGAGTCAGTCATTTGGAGTAGAGTTCCTCATTCTGGACTCCCACACTCTCATTGTTTCAAGCTCTCCCAGGCCAGGGATAAGAGCCATGGGGTCTGACCCTTATTTCCCATCTCATCTGTTCACCCTGACAGTCAATGTCAGTGGTTAAGAGCCTCAGACACCCTTTCCAGTTGGCTTGTTTTTCGAGGTTGATATGACCCCTTGACTAAAGCCTAGCCTTGTATGAGCCACTTGTTTGCATATAGTGTGTGTGCTTGCTCTCTTGTGCTTGTGTTTGCTTATTTAATGTTTAGGCTAGCTTGCTTCCTGTGCGAGTTAGGATTAGAGACCTCAACATAGGGATCGTATGCATGACAACTTCTAGGCTCGAGTCGTAGTCTCCCTAGTAGCTTGTTATCTCCCTAGTCTCTGGTTAGGATAGAAGTTCTTTCCCTGTTAAGGGGAACTACGTCGCCCTGATCCTCATACCAGATGAGGTACGTAGGCAGGAGATTGAGCTGATCTCTCAGCTGATCTCTCCGGGCAACCTTTTTACATTTGTTTGTGTTGTGTGGAGTCTGATGTAAGTCCAGCGATTGGCATTCGGTTTCCCGTGTGTGTTTGTTTGTTTGGAGTCTGACGTAAGCCCATCGATTGGCAGTCGGTTTCCTGTTTCCGTTCCTTTGTTCGGAGTCTGATGTAAGACCAGCGATTGGCGTTCGGTTTCCTATTTGCGTTTCTTTTGTGGAGTTAGATGTAAGCCCAGCGATTGGCATTCCGTTTCCAGTGTTCAGTTGTGTGTTTGCCTTGACGTCTCAGCGTCTCCGTTTAGCGTTTTGTTTGGTGTGCGTTAGCCGAGCTACGAGTGCTCAGATTCTTACTCTGGTTAGAGAAGATACGTATGCATAGGATGCGATATCCTAGCGAGCACGTTTCCCGTTCCCCCGAACTACGTCGACTCTGATGTTTGTGTCTGACAAACTACGTAGGCCCAGGATGCGACATCCTGCCGAGTCCCCTTCTTCCGTCTTTCATCTGTGTTTCACTCCAGTTTTGTGCAGTTTTTGAGCAGTTATTTAGCATACCCGACTCCCGATCCTTGCAATCTCTGGTCGTGAAACCATTTCCTTTCCAGGTTTACTTCGAGCATTTCCTTTCCCTACTTTGGGATAAATAACGCACGGTGGCGGCTCTGTGTCTTTTTCCCGCCGGTTTTTCGCGTAATGCGACACATATCTCCATAGAGTATTAACTTTTGCATACATACATTTACATCATGAGGTCTCTTAGGGACCAAAATTTGTCTCTCTGTTATTATTTAAGCCCATTCTACCCCGTCCAGACGAAGATTTTAACCTTCACTTCTTCGGCTAGAATGACCTTAAATAGGGGCATCTGTAAGACCCCAATTTTGTCCCTAAGATCCCTCATGGCCTCATAACGTTGCATTTGCAAAGCCTCAAGGATCATAAGCATCTTGGTTCCCCTTGCCTTTGGGTGGGACCTCTTGTGAGTGGTTTGAGATCACCAAGTCAAGAGCTTCAAGGAGGTCCTTTGTGCAAAGATATGGTCAAGAGAAGATGAAAACAAGCATGGTAATGGTTCCCAAAGCTATCATCCATAAAATATGCCTCCCAAGTATCTCAATTCATCATTTTGATCAAATCAAGTCAAAGGGTTTGAGGTTTGTCTCCCAAGGAAACCCTAATTCATCTGTGTATCAAGTGTGTCTTGCCCATGAAGCAATCTCAGCCCATGATCAAATACAATCAAGGGAAGTTCTTTAATTGATCATTTCATGCATATTTGAACTTATTTGAGTTCCCTCAATCATCAATTCATTAAGGTGTGAGTTATGGACTTGGAAAGTTGATCCGTCAATTCATCTGACTATTTTGAAATGTACTGAGACCTAACGTTTTATGGGTTGGTCAAATGGAGATGATCCTAAAATAAAAATTGTTTTTAAGGACAATATGAACAACTTTCATGTTCATCAAAAATTTATTTTAAGCTTGGAAGGTCATCTCCCATTCCAAGACATTATAGGTCATTTTGACTGAAACCCTAATTTTGGGTCAACTTCCCAAGAACATAACTCATTCATTTTTTATGATTTTGAGGTAGGATCAAATGAATTGGAAAGCTTAAGATATCTACTTCAGATGTTATGTTGAACAAAATTTCAAAATCTCAAAATAAATACATGTGATAATGCAAAATATTATAGGTCACTTTGGACCGGATGCATTGAAAGGCAAAAAAGTCCAACTTCAAGTGCCCATAACTTCTTCATCAAAATCCAAATGATGCAAAATTTAAGTCCATTTTGATTGTCTTGAAAATACCTACAACTTTGATGTTGGACGTTTTTCCATTTGAGGCTTGCATCATCAAAATAGAAGGGCTTGAAGTTGGACCAATTTGGCAAAATTCTCAAAGGCATGTTTTGCACTATGAATTTCATGGCCTGTTTTCATAAATTTCCACACTCCAAATGAGTTTTGGTCCAACATAACATTTTTTCCTTATGTCAAGACCTTTCCAACCATTACCCATATGCCTATGTCTCAATTTTTCAAGTGGCATTTTCGAAGAGGTTAAGTTTTAAGCTCAATTATGCATAACATGTTAGAATTCCATGCACAAGCTTATGCATTGCCAACTACACGTCCATTTCAAGTTGTTTGGTCATCAGCATGCAAATGCAATTGAGTTTAGGCCTTCTACATGATCATGCAAGCCCATGCAAGGAAAATCCACTTGCCATGCACACGAGGAAACTCACTTACTCAGCCAATTCCAGCTATAAATAGAGGTGCATACCTCCATCAAATCTCAACCTGAAGGCGCTTGATATGCTGCACAATTGAATCCCCAACCATACCTAAAGGAACTAGTTCACATTTCTTCAAAATTTCAGATCAGAAATTCAACTGAATTTAGTTGAATCTTCAGATCTAAAGTTCATAAACCTTCATCATCCAGTCCATAGAAGTTCTGTTTAGCAAGAGGAAGCAAGGAAAGTGACTCAAAACTCCACAGTTCAAAGGTTTTCATCAACTGGTTTTCTCTTCGAAACTCCTTAATCTTTAATCTATTTTCCTGGCTATTGTGTTGTCTGAAGTCCTCTCTATAGAGGCATCATTGCTGTATGCTCAATTTTCAAAATCAAGCAAGTTCATGATGAACACCATCAAGTTTCAACCTCTGATTTCTCTCACTATGGAGATCTAGATTAGAAATAGATGGCACAGGGGTGATGTACATCACCCCAACTTTAATTTGGTACTTGGAACGTGAGATTTGGTTGAGTTTGGAGGACCTGCAACTCTGGCCGGAGCTTGAGTGCTCGCCGGAGAAGACAGTGGCGCTGGCCACCGTCCACCATGCCAGATTGAATCTGGACCATTGGATGCATCTCCCACGTTTTAATCTCAGCCATGCGTTTGGATTACTTGCTTTAATGCCAGGTGTGACGCGTTAGACTTGGACTCACCATGAGCGCGCATCTCACATCCGTCTGATCAGCCACGTCAATTAATGAGGCTTGATCAGACGCCTGTGGTTTTATCTGATTTTTCAATTTTTGTTTTAATTTCTTTTGTTCCATTTATTTTCAAAAATTCATAACTTCTTCATTTTAATTTCAGAAAATATGGGACCAATTGCATTCTTCTCCATTTAAATTCTAGTTTCTAAAAATGATTTTTTAATATTTTTTATTTTGCCATTAGATATTTTTTATGAATTTTCTCTTTTCTGGTTATTTTTAATTCATTTTAAATAGTTTTTAATATTCAAAAAATACAAAAATATTTTCCTAACCTATTTGAATGATGATGGATCTATGAAAAATATTCTCATCAATTTATTAATTGATTTGAGATTTATTTGAGATTTTAGTTCAATTAGGTTATTTTTATTCTCTTTTAATTGATTAAAAATAGTTTCTGACTTTTAAAAATGCTGAAATTTTTTGTCAAACTTTGTTTGACCTTGCTGAACTTGGGATAAATCACTTGGACTTTTCAAAGTTGATTTGAAGTGATTTTGAAGTTTGACATTTCTTTAATATTTTAATTCAAGTTTATTTTGAATATTAAAAATGCCAAAAATATTTTGTTCATTTTCTTGATTTCCAATCTTCATCCTACTTCTGTTTTTGATAGTTTGACCATGATCCTCAATGTCATTGGTCAACACTTGTTGATTGGTACATTCCATTTCATTTAATGCACTTACTTCTTTCCATTTTCATTATCCATTATTCATCTCCTTCTTCTTCTTCTTTGTTTTTGATCAATGAGTTAAAGGTTGATAAGTTAGCATTGATTAGGGAGACTTAATCTTCCTTGATTCAAATCTAATTCATATTGATCAATTGATCAAGTGAATGGCTTTGCATTAAGGATAGGTTGTTTCCTAAACCATGCAAAGGACTTAAACCAATACAAGATCAATCCTCTTTTTTCTTTTGGCATGGCAAGTTGTTGGAACTTGGTTCACTAATCAAGACTTCTAACTTGTGTTGTTGCCTACATTATTATTGACCGGCCTCAGATAGTTGTGACTTCTACATAAGTCCAATTGCGATTGCTTAACATAGCGCTAAATTTGCCTTATGGCACACTAACTACTAACACTAATCATTAACCACTAACATTTACTTTTTTCACTTTACATTTATGCAATTTACTATTCTTGTACATATTATTGATTTGCTTCTTCCTTTGCTCACTTGGGCAGATGTTTATGTTAATGCAATTTGCCTTTTGCTCACTTGAGCACATAATTGTGTATATACTATTGTGCTTGTGTTTTGTTTTGATTGTTGTGGACCAAATGCAAAGAAATGGACAAATGGACTTAGACTTTAGGACTTTCCCTATGCAAATTTGGAGTCAAAGAGCAACTAGGCATTGGGCCTTTAGAGTGCTATAAAAGTCAAAGAGCAACTAGGCATTGGGCCTTTAGAATGCTTAATGTTGAAACATGACCTTGAAAGGACCAACTTCTAAACTCTTCTTGTCCATTCCTTGTTTGTTTTTGCTAGAATCTTTTAATGTGTGTGTTCTTGTGCTAGGGATTCCAACTTGATCCAAATTGAGAAACCATTACCATGAGCTTCCAAAAGAGAGAGAGATCCAAAATGCATTGAGGAGCTTTCCAAGGGTTCACTTGATTGTTGATTGCTTGAGTTTATGCTTATGTGATTGCTTATTCCAAAGGATGGGAGCTACTTGGATCATCAATATGATCTCTAGAGAGGAACTCCATTGTGGTTTTGCTTCTTGTCCCTTACCTCTTGTATGCTTAGGACTTTAGCCTTTCTTCTTCTTCTCTCCACTCTAACCCTAGCCAAAACTTTTGTGCAAACATTTAACACTTGTTTTCAACATTAGAAACCTAAGCCTTATGCTTTTGATTTTCAAACTTTCTTTTCATAACACTTATTTTGAATTGAACTTCTAAGTCAACTTTGACCATATTTTGTACATACTTTTCATTGGTAAATACCACTCATTCAAATGCTCTTTTTTGTGGTTTCAATGGCCACCCTCTTAATCAATATTTTCATAACCTTTAGCTATTAGGTTTGAGTTATCCTTGAGGTAGATGTAATACTCACCTATATCCTTAGTGATGGACAATGAGTCTTCCATGCTTATTATAGGGTTAACCCCTCACTAGCATGTGTAGCGGTGTATTCGTCGCTATATGATTTATCGGTTAAATCATAAGCAAAGCATACAATGAAGTTTCGAGTCGCCACCGCACTTTTATTTATCCAAAGGACTGGCTAAAAAGCGAACAAAAGCCTAAGAAGTTTTACACGTAGAAAACTAATAAAAGATCAGAGATTCCGGGTAAGGGGTAAGTTACGCAATGGGAAGGTGTTAGGCACCCACTACGTCCTAGGTACTCCTAGGGAGCCCTTTTCACACTTGTTATGCTAAATTGTTATTTGTTACGACATATGCATTGTGCAAACATGAGTGAGATGATGAGAAAAGAATGTACAAGTTTTATTGGGTTTGAACGGATGAACCCGTTGCCTACGTACCTTCCATCAAAGGTAAGGATCAAAACGCCGTAGTTCGGCTAAAAGATTTCCAAAAGTGAGTTGGATTCAATTTTAAACAATAGCACTGAGGCTTTTCATTATCAATGGGAGAACACTCGACCAAAACTAACATCCACCATGCGAGGATAGCTTCGACGTACGAGAGGGGTTAACCCTGTTTTCGGTACGGAAGTCTTACTGTCGACTCACTAAAGATAAGGTGAGGTTTACATCAACCACAATGATAATTGAAACCTACGGCTAATGCATGAAAAGATTAATGGACAAAGCCAAAACAAGTGAGTGAGTGAAGTTACTGATTATGATTATGAAAATGGAGTCAGAGTATGATTAGGATTGATTCAGAGAAGTATTATGAAATGAAGTTTGAAAAAAGTCAAGGACTTGAGTTCAGGTTTTTAGTTTGAAAACATGAAGAAGCTTGCACAATGTCTATGTCAAGTTTAAGATCAAAGTGTGAAAAGGTTCTAGGACACAGTGAGAAATGAATGAATGAGGATGGGTTGTAAAACTTCTCAAGAGGTTCACTTCTTGAGATCATATGGAGGATGATTCAAGGGTGTCCTTTGGAATGGAAAGTAAGTAATGATGAAATAAACAAACAAATGATACCGGATGCCACTCAATGGTCTTACTCCAATCTCACAAACAAAAGCGAATATCGGATACCAATAGCTGGATTTACACCAATCTCCTAAAACAGACATGGATATCAGAGGCCACTCAATGGTCTTACACTAATCTCCTCTACAAAGAAATGGAAAGAAAGCGGATACCGGATGCCAATCACTGGTCTTATACCAATCTCCTCAAAAGAAAACAATGAAGAAATATGGAAGTCAACTGCCAGCTTGTGGGACTTAGGTTAACTCCACACATGATCATAGGAAAGCAAATGCCAACTCGTGGGTCTTACAATTGCATCCTCTCATAAACAGATAAAATAAAACAGTAGATGTCAGATGCCAACTTGTGGGACTTACTCTGACATACACAGTATGATCCTAGGAAAACAACTGCCAACTTGTGGGACTTACACTTGTATCCTCACATACAAACAAACAAGACAACAAAGCAAAGATAAAATGAGTGGCCAATGTGATGGTCTTATACTCACCTCCATGTCATAGGAACAAATGCCAACTTGTGGGACTTACAATTGTCCTCAATGGGTAAACAGCAATGATGGTGCCACACAGACAAAGGAAATGATCATGCATTAATGACAATTGATGATGATAAATGCATAACATACAGGCAAGCAAGTGCATATGAAGCAATCAATCAATCAATGAGAATCAGACAGCACACTCTATAGCCAAACAAGGGGGGGCTCACACAAGAGGGTTTGACTATGAAAGTCCACTGTAATGGGTAAATGTCGCTCTTAACCTTGCCATTGAGAGGCTAAGGTGAAGCAGATGAATAGGAGATGAGGGGTGTGCCTCATTGCTTCTATCCCTAATCAGGGAGAGCATCAAATAATAGAAAGTGGGGGAGCTCAGAAAGATGGAGCTCTTTCCCCATTATTGACTCGATTGATCTTGGGTTTTTATCTCAATGCTTAAACCATGTAATGGGAGCAAAGAGATGACTCACTGAATAGTGGGGGATAGATTGCTTATCCCTACCTTCCACCAATTGCCTTACTTGAAGGACTTTTCCTGCTTGGGACAATTTTAAACACACACAAGCATTGCCTCTTAAGGAGGACTTCAGACAGTTTGCCCGGTCAAATAACAGACCGGGTCTCCAGACTACATGAAGAAGAAGTAATTATACCTCAAAAGCAATTGCTAAATAGCAAAGCAAGCAAAAAGCAACTAAAGGGTACCTGAGAAAAACCAAACAAATCAGTATGCAATTAAACAGTTAAAACCAAAAGGAATGGATAAGCAGTCAACCACAGAAGGTCAACTGTGCAAAGCAAGACTCAAACACATGAGTCAAACCATCTACAAAACAAAGGTTAGTTCATATGTAAACAAATCCAATCACATTTGTATGATCTCAATGGCAATGGTGCTTAACCTGAAACAGGAACTCAATAGTAAGCACAAAAGACCACTAGGACTAGCCTAGGGTCAAGGATGAGAGAAAAAAGTCAACACAGCAAGGAAAAGTCAACCAAAACCAAAGTCAAACATTTGAGAAGCTATCATAATTGGGCCCACATTCAAATCATGTATTATGATCATTTCATGAACATTTGAAGTCAAAGTAAGGCAAAGGAAAGCATACAAAAGTCAACAGAATGACTTGCATCAAAAGTCAACCTAAACAATCTCAAAAATCATCAAATAAATCACACTCAATCCTAACATCTAACATGGTAGACATGTAAAATTTCATGGCATTTGGATGAGAGGAAGGCAGTCAACTAAAATCATGAAGTCAAACCAAGTTCAAGCATGTACAAAGAAAGTCAACAAGCATGGGTCAACTTCAAAAAATCATATCAAGTTGAAAACAGATGAGAAATGAATGAGATTAACACCAATGCAAAGCTTGAGATGTCTAGTTATCACATATGAAATTTCATGATCATACAATATGTTATGAGCATTTCCCAAATGATTTGGCAACATGTAGCACAAAAAGTCAACCATTGTCTAGGCAGGGAAGAAAATTCACAATCAAATGGAAAACAGCACAATTAATTCCAGGAAAAATCACAAATGAACTAGACATGTAAGGGAGGGATCATGCAAAATTTGGAGTCATTTGGATGCAAGGAAGCATGTTAACAAAAATTGGGAAAATGCATATCATTCATGTAGCACCAAATGTAACACATAACTTCAAAAATTTGTAACTCACAAACCACAAATGAGAAATGTATAAACTCTATATAGAAACAAAGGTCAATGTGTCTAGTTTCACCACAAAAAATTTCAAGCTCATTGGATACAACATGAGAATTTCACAATTGAAATGGCACAAGGTATCAATTATGCATACATGTCAAGAAAATAATTATCAATTAAAATCCGGCCAATGGAAAATTAATTAAAAATCACAATCAAATACTAGACACTCTCATGGACATGATGCAAAAAAAATCAGAATTTTTGGAGTTGAAATGAATTAAAAATGAATTTGGCAAGTTGAGGAATAAATTGGATGAAGCATGAACAAGATAGCATGAAGTAATGGTCAACAGAGTCAACGCAGTGGCAAACTGGTAATATCGAGCTCACTAAACAAAACTGTGCGTTTTGGGTGGAGGAAAGGAAATGTTCCTATTGGTTCTCAGCCAATGGAACAGTACATGCGCCAATGAACTTCAAAGTTCTGGGTTTATGAAACCCTAGGGTTTCTAACAGCATGGCATTCATCACTCAATGTTCATCATCATCAAACCAAACAAAACAAACAACAGCATGGCATTAACACTCAACTGGCATCCTAACACAAACAAACAATGAATCAATGTGGATTTCTAGGCAGAGTATGAGGGTTTATCACAACAGCAGGGCAATGTTCAACTTCATAATTCATCATCAACATGCGACATCCAAATAGCATGGCAGTGGGAAATGGTTCATGTAACCACAAACAACAAACCAAAACAAACAAATGAGAAATTTTCTGGGCAGCTTAAGGTTTTAGAAACAGCAACAGGGTTTTAGCAGCATGGCTCTCAACATCATGAACAAAACTCGACCAAGCATACAACAGCAAGATATTGATACATTCATCATCTTCATCATAACAGCAAGCATCAATCATAAACAAACAAACACAACCAGCAGCAATAATCAAACAGGGCCATGACATACTATCCTCATGCAACCTTAATCAACAACAAAACAATCATAATCATAGGAAATTCTGGGCATGGCATAGGTCTGAACAGCAGCAGCATAAAACTCAACATCATCATGAGCTCGAAAATTTCATGTGCCCAGAAATTAAAATTAACCATGCTAATAGCATCAATAAACCTTAAGCAACAAGAATATATCATCATTTTTCATTAAATCATTGCAAACAAGCCAAATCGAACAGAAATGCATTTGTACACAAAGAAAGAAAATCAGATTTCTCCATCATAAGACCACCATTTCAAGCAAGCTTTAGTTCTCTAGAATCAGCATAAGAAGATCTTTCATAAACATATTATGGCATGGCAAATGATTGAGGTCGAATCACTTACTTGTTTTTGAAGAAAATTGAAAACAGGGCTGCTTTGATGGATTTAAGGGCAAACAGGTGAAGATGATGCTTTGGAGTGATGAATCCTTGAGGCCCTTTAGCTCAACCACGCTTGAAAATGCTCAGCTCATGTTTTGCCATTGTTGAAGCTTGAGGAAAACAGAACAGGTAGAGGCTGCACAGGTTTCTGTTGATGATTCAAAATGTTCCACAAGGTTGTCCAGATAGTGGAAGAAGCAAGAACAGCTCGTGTGCTTTGATGATCTTCTCAGAATTTTCCAAAATGCAAATATGCAAGAAAGAGAGTATGTGTATTTTTCTGTATGGAGGCTGTCAAAAACTAGGGTTGAAATGAGCTGAGAAAGAGCTTATAAGGGTCTGTTTAGAGTTGTTTAATCAAATGCTAAGCTGGTTTAGTTAAGTGGAATCAAAATGCAATTTTGCTAAACTTGTACAAATGAAGTGGAGGTGCAAAGTCCTGCTCGAATTGGGCCTGAAACCAGCTGTACATGACCATCCAAATGCTGTTTGTGGTCTGCTGAAAGAATTGCTGTACTTGTTTTACTCTTTTGATTCCAATTTGCAAAAAAATGCCAAGTTTGTATCTTTGGCCAAAATGAGGTATGGTAATGGTATGAACATGAGTTTAAGCTCTAGACAAGTTTCAAATAACATATGAAGCAAACTCCAATTGGCCAAATGGAGAAAAAGTCCAAGAATCAAAAAGTCAAAGTTTGGTCAAACTTGTTTTTTTAATGAAATAGGTCCAAAAATGCCATTTTGAATGGTAGGGTTTTGGGACATGAAATTTATATTTTTGGAAAGAGGATGAAAAATGTGGTTTGTAGGAAAAAACCCCACCAAATTTGGCCTTATGGTTTGAGAGATATGCCCCTTTGAAGTTCACAAATTTTTGAAATTGAATTGATCATATCTTGACAACCACACATGGGATTTTGATGTTCTTGGACTTTTTGAAAATGGGAGAACAAAATCTTCAACTTTCATGTTGGGCAAAAATTCATTTGAAGCTTGTATCATGATGCAAGTTGAGGATCAAGAAGTTTCCATTTTTGGCAGTTGAAATTACAGGTCCACTTTCTATTTTGGGAAATTTTCTGATTGGCTTCAAATTCTTCAATGATGTTGATTGCCATGACACATGAGGCCTATTAGGACATGAATAAGCTCTCTCAAACCATTTCCCTCCATCAAAACCATAAAATCAACCACAGTTGACCAACTTTGACTTTTCTAGGGTTTTGGACTGACTGTGCACTTCTGATGAATTCCAAACCCTAATTCCTTGAGACCTTGACTTCAAATGATGCCCCAAGACATATGAACTCTTGATTATTGACCATGGTGCCCAAATTCCACAAGAATGGCCACCATCCACTGCTTTGACTGATTGTTGACTTTCTAGGGTTTTTGCCTGGCTATGCATTGACTGATGACCTCTGAGCCTTCAACCCTTGACTTGAACACTTCAAATAGACCTCCAAGTCATGTGAACTTGTTGGACAAACCCTAGGGCTTTGATTCCTTGAGAAACAACTTTGCTTGATTAGTTGGCTGATCTCCTGATCAGTTTGACCTAATTCTTGCTTGCTTGCTCTTGAGGCAACTGGGGGACAATGCAAATGCTATGCAATGGATCATGATATGCTATGACCTAATATGATATGGTATGCACAATGATAGGTGCAAATTTGAGGTGCTACAGCTGCCCCTATTCAATCAGCTGGGAACCCGAACAGATGATAGCGACGGCTGTCAGACTTTCAGGGTAAACAGGGATTGAATACAAAAGAACCGTAGAAATTTGCACCGACTGGGTATGATACATGAGAACCACGTCATTTACCGATGACAAACTGCATGACAGCTTCAGAAAAGCAAAACCATTTACCGATGGTTGGAGAACTGGAACCTTGATATTTACCGATATCAACTTCAGCACGACCATTTACCGATGGCGGCTGGGGAAAACAAACTTCTGAAAAACAAAACCATTTACCGATAGTTAAAACTTGATATTTACCGATATCAACTTCAGCAAAACCATTTACCGATGGTTGCTGGGAAAACAAACTTCTGAAAAGGAAACCATTTACTGATGGTTAAAACTTGATATTTACCGATATCAACTTCAGCAAAACCATTTACCGATGGTTGCTGGGAAAACAAACTTCTGAAAAGGAAACCATTTACTGATGGTTAAAACTTGATATTTACCGATATCAACTTCAGCAAAACCATTTACCGATGGTTGCTGGGAAGCAAATGATGTTGAAAGGAAGCGAGACCGTTTACCGATGGTGGCTTCAAAGCAAACTTGATTTTTACCGATATCAAGGCCATTTACCGATGACTGCTGCAACTGGGAATTCGATATTTACCGATATCGAAGAAAACTGGGCCATTTACCGATGGCATCTCTGCTAGGGGAGGAACAAAATCTTTGTGGTGATACCAGACAAGACGTTTACCGACGACTTCTGGGGATTTTGGTTTTATTAACAAGAGAACAAGGAATGACCAGACATTTACCGATGACTGGGTGAGACACGATGTTTACCGACATCGAAAGATGATGTTTACCGACATCAAAAAGAATGACCAGACATTTACCGATGACTGGGGTGAGACACGATGTTTACCGACATCGAAAGATGATGTTTACCGACATCAAAAAGAATGACCAGACATTTACCGATGACTGGGGTGAGACACGATGTTTACCGACATCGAAAGATGATGTTTACCGACATCAAAAAGGATGACCAGACATTTGCCGATGACTGGGATGGGACATTTATTGGGGAAAGACAACCAAATATTTGCAACTGAAAACTGGGTAGGACATTTACAGATGACTCTACTGGGGATTTCTGTTGGGGATTATCAGACATTTACCGATGACTGACGAAAAGGACTCGATGTTTACCGACACCGAAGCAATGGCGTTTACCGACACCAAAAAATGACCAGACATTTACCGATGGCTGGGTGAGACTCGATGTTTACCGACATCGAAAGATGATGTTTACCGACATCAAAAGAATGACACACGCGGGTGTTGACATGACACTTACTGGTATCACAAAGAACAAAATCTGGGATATGTTGAAGCAAGGCTGATCACTTGCTGGGGGATCTCACTGGGGAGAAACAAACTATCTGTCACCATCGGGTGAGGAAATAAACCTCTGTGGGGATAATCAATTCTGAATGCTGTCGAAGCAACTGTAGCAGACGTGGTGCTGATGTTGAACAGGATGATCCGCCTCTGCCGGGGATACAGTCTGATGTGGTTTCGAACACATGAATGCATATGTTTGAATTTTTCTATGGCGTAATGCTCCATATGGGATGGAAATGCTACGCAATTTTGAGGATGCAATGATTACTATATGCAATGCAATATGATGAGAACTCTGCGGGGAGAGTACACAGGACGACTGTGCTGAGGAATCTTCAAGATACTTCCACTGGGGGAGACAAATCAACTGCTGGGGATGGCCAACAATACAACTCCACTAGGGGAAGACAAGGCAACTCACTGGGGAGTAAGAAAGCAACTCTGCTAGGGAAAACAACGGTAAACTGCTGGAGATAGTCCAATGAATCCACGAAAATTCCACTTGGGGAAATAACCGTTCTGCTGAGGAAATCACTATTCCGCTGGGGAAGATAAACCAAGAAACTCTCTGGGGATAAGGCTCAGACAATCCTCAGATATGATGAACTCTGCTTCGGGGAATATCTGTTACTCTGCCGAGGACAACCCATACCATACAAGCAGAAACAACTCAGCTGGGGATGTAGGTATCCGTCTGCTATGAAAACTAGTCCAATCCACTGGTGGGATGAACTCTGCTGGAGAAATAAATGCTTCACTGGGGAAGGCTTAAGCAAACCATAGTTAGGAGAATGATCCCGTCTGGGGAAAGCACTGCTGGGGAATGCTCACAGGTGACGACCTTACTGGGGAAAATATTCACAAGTGACGACCTGCAAATCGGAACAACAGATGCCCCAGGGAGTATATGGACAAGATGCGCTCAAGTGTCCTCATCATTCAAAATGATTTTCAAATGTTTTAATCTTCCTGCACGTCATTGTGTAGCCTTCATGTTTTTGTATGCAATGTTTATCAAAAATTCGGACGTTTTTGCAAACAAAACAGTAAAAGTAAAAACAAGAGAGCAATTTATCTGAATAACGACTTTTATTGATTGAAAGTGTGCCTGAAGAGGCAAATACATTGAGAAGCAATTCCTAGAAAGAGGTAATTGCGCACAAAAGGAAAATAAACTATCCTAATGGCAATGTGAACACGGCATTCACTGTTTCCCAACTCTGTTATAACTCATAGATCATCAGTTTCCTCCCAATTCCTTGCTTTCTGAGAAGAATGACTGGACCGATCGCATCTTTCGAGATGGCAGCTGACGAAGCATGACGAAGTACAGATGACTCAGACTGTAGTCTTCGCTTTAATCCCTCTTTTGGCTGGATCGCCCTTTCGGGTTTTCAATCCACCGGGATACCCATTTTTGCCTAAGCCGCCCTTGCGGGTTTTCGACTTACCGGGTGTACAATTTTTCATTTTTATCCCTAAATTTTGCCCGAACCTTTCTTTCTGTTTTTTGGTTCGCCGGGATGCCCATTTTTTCCTGGACTATTTTGTTCTTTTTGTCCAGCGGGTCAATTTATGCGAAGTATTTTTTGACTACATCTGAGTTGACAGGGGAAGGGAAGTCTTCACCATCCATAGTTGTAAGCATCAAGGCTCCACCGGAGAAAACCTTCTTCACAACATATGGACCTTCGTAATTAGGAGTCCACTTGCCCCTGTTATCTGCACCGGGAGGAAGGATCCTCTTCAAAACTAGATCGCCAGTTTGAAATGTCCGAGGACGCACTTTCTGATCAAAGGCTCGCTTCATCCTTCTCTGATACAACTGCCCATGGCACACAGCTGCTAACCGTCTTTCTTCGATAAGGCTTAACTCATTAAACCTTGTACGAATCCACTCGGCTTCGTCCAGCTTGACATCCAATAATACCCTCAGAGAAGGGATCTCCACTTCGACTGGTAGGACTGCTTCCATACCATACACAAGGGAGTAGGGGGTTGCCCCGGTCGACGTACGTACTGAGGTACGGTATCCATGCAAAGCGAAAGGCAACATCTCGTGCCAATCCTTGTACGTAACGACCATCTTCTGCACAATCTTCTTGATATTCTTGTTAGCTGCCTCTACAGCACCATTCATCTTCGGTCTGTAGGGAGAAGAATTGTGATGTTCGATCTTGAAATCTCTGCATAAGTCTTTCATCATTTTGTTGTTGAGATTCGAACCATTGTCAGTGATGATTCTCTCAGGGACTCCATAACGACAGATGATTTCTTTCTTGATGAACCGGGCAACCACTTGTTTGGTGACGTTGGCATAGGAAGCTGCTTCCACCCATTTGGTGAAGTAATCAATCGCAACCAGGATGAAGCGATGTCCATTCGAAGCAGTTGGCTCAATCCTCCCAATCATATCAATGCCCCACATGGCGAATGGCCAAGGCGAGTTCATGACATTCAACGGGCTTGGTGGTACATGCACCTTATCAGCATAGATTTGACATTTATGACACTTCCGAGCATATTTGAAGCAATCGGATTCCATAGTCATCCAGTAATATCCGGCTCTCAGCAATTTCTTCGACATTGCATGACCACCAGCGTGGGTACCAAACGAACCCTCGTGCACTTCTTGCATTAACATGTCTGCTTCGTGTCTATCCACGCATCTGAGCAGAACCATGTCAAAGTTCCTCTTGTATAGCACATCATCCTGATTCAGATAAAAGCTTCCAGCTAGCCTTCTCAGGGTCTTCTTATCATTCTTCGACGCACCCTCAGGATACTCTTGAGTCTTGAGGAAGTTCTTGATGTCATAATACCACGGCTTATCATCAATAGCATTAACAGACTCGGCTGCAAACACATATGCGGGCCTCTCGAGTCGATTCACAGCAACATGTGGCACCTGGTTCCACCAATGAACTTTTATCATGGAAGATAAGGTAGCCAATGCATCAGCCATCTGATTCTCATCCCGGGGAACGTGATACAACTTCACCTTCTTGAAGAACGTCAGTATTCTTCTGGTGTAATCTCTGTACGGAATCAGATGCGGCTGGTTTGTATTCCAGTCTCCATTGACCTGATTGATCACTAGAGCTGAATCTCCAAATATGTCAAGTGTCTTGATCCTCAGATCAATGGCTTCTTCTATCCCCATGATACAAGCCTCGTACTCAGCTTCATTGTTGGTGACGTCGAAAGTCAATCTGGCAGAGAAAGGTATATGAGCACCTTTGGGATTGATCAACACTGCCCCAACACCATTACCGTTCATATTCACAGCCCCATCGAACATCAGTGTCCACTTGTCATCAGGATCTGGTCCTTCCTCGACAAGCGGCTCTTCACAGTCTTTCGTCTTTAGGTACATGATGTCTTCATCAGGGAATTCAAACATCATTGGCTGATAATCATCGATTGGTTGTTCGGCGAGATAGTCTGACAGAATACTACCTTTGATGGCCTTCTGTGACGTGTACTGAATGTCATATTCTGTTAAGATCATCTGCCAACGGGCAACACGTCCGGTGAGAGCTGGCTTCTCAAAGATGTATTTTACCGGATCCATCCTAGAAATCAACAGAGTAGTATGGTTCAACATATACTGCCTTAGTCGGCGAGCAGCCCAGGCCAAAGCACAGCAAGTTTTCTCGAGCAGTGAATATCTTGTTTCACAGTCGGTAAACTTTTTGCTTAGGTAGTATATGGCATGCTCTTTTCGACCAGACTCGTCATGCTGACCCAATACACACCCCATCGAAGTCTCGGTGACTGATAGGTACATGATCAGTGGTCTCCCTGGAACTGGAGGGATCAGGATTGGAGGTTTCTGTAGGTACTCCTTGATTTTGTCAAAAGCTTTCTGACAGTCATCATTCCATTTGATCGCCTGGTTCTTTCTGAGTAGTTTGAAAATTGGTTCACATGTGGCAGTTAGATGAGATATGAACCTTGCAATGTAGTTCAACCTCCCTAAAAACCCACGGACTTGCTTTTCCGTCTTTGGTTCAGGCATCTCTTGAATAGCTTTGACTTTTGCTGGATCTACCTCAATCCCTTTCTCACTGACAATGAAGCCTAAGAGCTTCCCGGATCTCACTCCAAACGTACACTTGTTCGGATTCAGCCTCAGCTTGAATTTGACCAGTCTGTCAAACAACTTCTGCAGATTAACCAGGTGCTCCTCTTCCGTCTGCGACTTCGCAATCATATCATCCACGTACACTTCGATTTCGTTGTGCATCATGTCATGAAAGAGAGTCGTCATTGCCCTTTGATAGGTAGCACCGGCATTCTTCAGCCCAAATGGCATCACTTTGTAGCAGAACATGCCCCAAGGCGTAATGAATGTCGTCTTTTCCATGTCCTCTGGCGCCATCTTGATCTGGTTATAGCCCGAGAAACCGTCCATGAAAGAGAATACCGAGGATTGAGCCGTATTATCCACCAATACATCAATGTGAGGTAATGGGAAATCATCTTTCGGACTCGCTCTGTTCAAGTCTCGGTAATCGACACACATCCTGACTTTGCCATCCTTCTTCGGCACGGGAACAATGTTGGCAACCCACGGCGGGTAACTTGTAACAGCCAAGAATCCTGCATCCCACTGCTTCTGAACCTCTTCCTTGATCTTGACAGCCATATCAGGACTAGTTCTGCGAAGCTTCTGCTTGACTGACGGACACTCTTCTCGGAGAGGTAACCGATGCACCACAATGTCTGTATCCAGCCCAGGCATATCTTGGTATGACCAGGCGAATATCTCCACATATTCTTTCAGCATCTCAATTAGCCTCCTCTTGACAGAGTCTTCTAAAGCAGCCCCGATCTTGATCTCTCTTCTGGCGTCCTCAGTACCCAGATTGACAATTTCCAAATCCTCCTGATGAGGTTGAATGACCCTTTCCTCTTGCTTCAGTAGTCTGACCAATTCTGCAGGGAGTTCACAGTCTTCCTCACTCTCCTCTTCAGCTTGGTAGATGGGATTGTTGAAATCATACTGAGCCATAACAGAGTCGTTCACAGTGGATGCCAAAAGATCATCTCTGCATGTTTAATGTTTTGATTTTAGAAAAAGATTTCAATAAAGTCACAGAAAACAAAAAACATTGCCATTTTTATTGTTTTGAAAAAGTGAAAAAAAGAAAATAGAAAGACAAAGATCTCAAAATTTGATTGAAAAAACGTCCTTCATTTATAAACATTGTGAACATGATGTGGCCCTACAATGAACCACTACGCCCTGGGCAGAACGTAGGGTTTTCATGCAAAATGTAAAAACAAACGAAAATTACTCTGTCAGTAGAGTAACTTGGACCACTTCCTCAGCTGTCCAATTGCTGATAACCTCGCCTGGTGCACAAGGGCGGACCCAGACATCCAAATCACCACCACTGTCTTCACCATCAGTAGCAAAGACGTCTCCATGGTTCATCAGCCCAGCGCTGGTGAAGGTGCTCGGACCTGCTTGTATGCTCTGCTCTGCTTGGAGAGGCTCGTAACCAATGCCGAATTTGTCTTCTTTGATAGGCAAGTCAACCATCTTGCCCCAGCCCTCTGCTTTGCCAGAGTCAACCACCTCTTTTGCTTGTTTGTATGACGAAATCGAAGCACCCGGCTTCCTCTGCTCTGCACAAGCTACCCCTTCTAAGGCCACGGTCTCAAATGCCTGGCACAGGGTTTCGTGGATCTCGCCATCCACCTCAACATATTTGAATGAGGAGAGATGACTCACCAGAATCTCTTCTTCACCACAGACGGTCACGATCTGACCGTTCCAGACATATTTGAGCTTCTGATGGAGAGTCGACGAGACCGCTCCAGCTGCATGAATCCATGGATGCCCCAACAGACAGCTATAAGCGGGCTGAATGTCCATTACATAGAAAACAATGTCGAACACCTCCGGACCTATCTTAACCGGCAAAGTGACTTCACCAAACACCGACCGTTTGGATCCGTCAAAGGCACGCACAATCAGGTCACTGGGAGTGAGCACAACTCCCTCGACATCGATCTTCTTCAGTATCTGCTTGGGCAGGACATTCAGGGACGACCCGGTGTCTACTAGCACATGAGATAACACTGCACCTTTGCACTCCATAGTGATGTGCAAGGCTTTGTTGTGATTGCGACCCTCAGGCGTTAAGTCCAGGTCAGTGAAACCTACACCGTGCCTGGTACTCACGTTTGCTAGAACACCTTCCAGCTGGTTGACAGATATCTCTTGCGGGACGTATGCCATATTCAGCATCTTCAGCAAGGCGTCCCGATGTGCCTCAGAACACATCAGCAAAGAGAGTATCGAGATCTTCGATGGAGTTTGGTTGAGCTGATCTACAATCTTGTAGTCGCTCTTTTTGATTATTTTCATAAACTCCTCAACATTCTTCTGAAAAGAACCCTCAGCCTCCTTCTGAGCCGGTTCTTCGTCAACCACTGCTTGTTTGCCCTTAGCTTTTGCGGATGCCTCAGCAGTAGCATCCCTCAAAGGCTGAGGCGCAAACAGTCGTCCGCTCCTAGTGAAACCCCCCTGTCCTCCAACATTGTCCACCACAGGACTTGCCACTGCAGGAGATCTCACCGGAGCACTGATTGTAACTGGTGCTTGCACAGCTGGTCTTGTCTGGTTACCAGCTCTTCTATCACGGTGATAGGCGTCGTCATATCTCCATGGCACAGCTCTACTATTTTCAACTTGTCCTCTGCCGGACGCCACAATAGTAACTGGTGCACGGATGGTTACCGGAGCAGGGAAGGTAACTGGAGTATTGCTTGTTGTGGGCGCACTGACAGCCCCACGCCCTCTTCCTTCAGACGGCTTATAAAAAATAATGACAGTAGACACTGCCCCATCATTCTTAACGGCCCGGCTGAACTGCAAACAGCCTTCGTCCATCAGCCTCTGAATACCAGTCTTCAACTGGTCACAACCGTTGATCGCTTCTGAACAGCCCACACAATCTTCTTCACAACCTGGGTCAACACCCCCCTTCAGCAAACGGCCCTTGATTGTTAACAAAGAAGTCTGAACTTTATCAACATTCACAATCAAGTCTTCAGCTTCTCCATCTTCAACATTGTTGACCCTATGCCCGCCATGCTGAGGCATAGGATTGTTCACCACATTCGGAACTGGAGAGAAGTTGATCGCCTTAGCATCGATCAAGTCTTGAACCTTGTGCTGCAAAGCTCGGCATCTTTCAATATGGTGGCCTGGTGCCCCAGAATGAAAGTCACATCTAACGTTTGCATCATAGCCTGGAGGCAGCACAGTAGGAGTGGCCATTGTACGCAATTCCACAAACCCTAACCGGAGTAGTTCGGGTAACAATTCGGCGTACGTCATAGGCAATGGGTCAAATCTTCTATCAGGATTCAACCTCTGTCTCTGCTGAGGCTGGAAAGGACGTTGTTGTTGTTGTTGCTGTTGTTGAGGTCGTTGCGGTTGTTGTTGAACCCTTTGTTGTTGTGGACGAGGTTGAGGTGCAGGAATGGTCACTGCAGCTACCGGACGATACTGGTCCCTGTTTGTATTAGCCCTGTACGCACTCCCTCTGTGCTGTACAGCATTGGTCTCTCCTTCTCTACGGCGAGGTGCCCCAGAGAAGGGTTTCTTTGAAGAAGCTGAGGAACCAGCATCATGGATCCTTCCAGCTTTGATCAAGCTCTCTGTTCTTTCGCCGCAGATAACGACGTCAGAAAAACTTCCGAATGGGCAGCTTCCCATCCGGTCCATGTAAACACTTTGCAGAGTGCTAATGAACATGTCAGTCAACTCCCTTTCCAGCATAGGGGGTTGAACTCTTGCAGCTAGTTCGCGCCATCTCTGGGCGTACTCTTTGAAGCTCTCGTTGTTCTTCTGACATAAGCTCTGCAACTGAGTTCTGGTCGGAGCCATGTCCATATTATGCTTATACTGCCTGAGGAACGCCTCACCCAGGTCTCTCCAGCATCTGATGGAATCCCGCTTCAACTCCATATACCAATCCAAGGACGCCCCAGATAGGCTGTCTTGGAAGAAATACATCCACATCTTCTCATCATCAGTGTATGCGGATATCTTTCTGTAATACGCCTGCACATGGGTGCGAGGGCAGGAGGTACCGTTGTATTTGTCAAATGACGGTGCCTTGAATTTGTGCGGGATTCTCAGTCCTTCAACCAATCCCATGTTGGTAACATCAAAACCGAGGGAGTTTTGACATTCCATTACCCGGATCTTCTCAGCAAGGGCCTCAACTTTGCGATCTCTCGCATCATTCCTACCCAAGATGTCGTCGTCTTCACTGAGCATAGTAAACAAATCCTCTTGTCTGTCAACAATAGGAATTCTGTTACAGGTTGGAACATGAATGGCTCTGGCACTAACAACATCTGGAGCAATCGGTTGACCGTCAACTCGGATACCCCTCAACTCTTCACCCACAGCATAATTGTTGACGGGAATAGCAGCAGCAGGGACTTCAGGAACTGGATTTCCTTCTTGCAGAGGCTGGTTGGGCGGTGGCAATGCAGCTTCTTGCCTCTGAACCAGTGCTCGGAGCTCTTCTTGGCCTTGTGCGACCCCTTGCATCATATGAATGAATTGGGCCATGCTAGCCCTCATCTCAGCTAACTCGGCTTGAACCTGATCCATGTTGCGTTGATGGTTGAGCCTCGTTGAGTAGCGGTGCGGCCTTTGGTCAGCTATCCTGTCTTGACACAGGAATCAAAGTGAGAAGACGGCCTGAGAACACCTGTTATGCAAATGATATGAGTATGATGCGTGCAATGCTTGTGCAAATGCTTTGTTTTCAAGGAACCCTTAGGGTATTATTTGCAATATTTTGAATATTTACACATTTTAATTGCTCATGGAAATATTTCATTCAATATATTGAGACAAAGAAATACAGCATTTTTGATTCATTACAAAGAGAAAAGGTAAATGACATCCTATGGATCCCTAGAAGCTCGGGACGCTGGAAGACGGGAAGTGCACAACTTCTTGATCTCCCTCTCATAGGCAGCCTCCATGTCAGCTTTCTCTTTGGCAAGTCGATCATACTTCCTCTTCCAGAATTTGGATGACTGAGGAAGCAGAGAAGTCCAAGTGTCGTTCGGATCGTCGATCACTCGGTGCTCGAGAAACTCAATCATAGCATCCTTCTCCTTGAGCTGCTGCAGCAATTCCTCCCTCTCACGGATCCAGGCACGCGAAAGGTCCTCCTCTCTCAACTCCTCTACACGTTGGGTAGGGAGGGTTGAAGGCCCAGCCACATCCAACGGTGTAGGTCTTGGATGATCGTACGGCATCAGGTAGGTGGCAGCTCTCTGTCTGACCCAGGAAGTGTATGGCTCCAAAGCAATGCAGTTCTTCGGACCCAACTCATTCCTACTCTTCTTGCGGATACTGCGCCAAGCGCGGACAAATCTGGCTTTCAGGCCTTGGGGATCTTTACCCTCCTGAAAGAACGCACCTTCTAATAGAATGTTATTAGGTTTATCCTTCAGGGGGAACCCAAGCTGACGTCGTGCAAGAATAGGATTGTAGGTAATCCCACCACATGTGCCAAGAAGAGGCACATTCGGGAATTCCCCACAATAGTCGATGATCTGAACGGTATCGTACACGCGATCATACCAGATGATATCATCATTGGTGAGAGACATGAGTCTCTGAGACCACCGTAGACATCCCTTGTTCTCCTTGAAAGCGACTGTCTGCGGCAAGTGCGAAATAAACCACTTGTACAGCAGGGGTAAACAGCAGACAATAACTCCTCCATTCTTCATATTCCTCAAGTGCATGGAGAAATAAGCATCACCCAACAAAGTCGGAACTGGATTAAGGACTGCAAAGATCCTAATAGCGTTCATGTCCACGAACTGGTCGAAGTTGGGGAACAGCACCAATCCATAGATGAGTAGCACAAACAGAGCCTCAAAGGCATCCTCACTCATGGCCTTCCCATAAAAGGTAGCTTGGGCAATGAGGAACTCGGAAGGGAAACCTTGAATTCCGCCTTTGGTAGTCAGATTAGCTCTAATCAAATCTTCATCTATATGCAACAAGCTGGAAATCTCTCGAGCAGATGGAATACTCTCTAGGCCACTGAACGGCACTTGATCCAGAATAGGAATCCCAATAAGGTGAGAGTATTCTTCCAAAGTCGGCAACAACTGGAAGTCCGGAAATAAGAAGCAATGATAGAGCGGATCATAGAACTGAGCCAGAGTGCTCATCAATCCCTCATCCACTTGAGTAGTTAACAGCGGCAGAAGCTTCCCATAGCGAGCCTTGAAACCCAAGGGATCTAATACATACGATGTCAGATTCCTTAACTCTTTTACATCGGGCTGTTTGAAGCTGTACTTCTTTGTATGCCTTTTTGGTCTTTCCATGTCTGAAAATTTTGCAAAATAACCCTTTAAGTTCCTTGAAAATTTTCTTTTTCTGACGATGACATGTATGCGGATGAATGCGTGAATGCATGAATGCAACAAACACACTCAAGGGTCAAGCAAGGCACACCAAACAAAGGTCGTCGGAAAGCTCTATGTATCCCTAATATCAATCATCCATTTTGGTGGATGTAGGTTTTCACCTTATCAACACCCAAGTTCCATTGATATTAACGGTACATGAACCGGTTCAAACATCCCTAATATCAACCAGCCGCTTTGGTGGATTTTAGGTTTTGCACCTGATCCGGGATCCATTGATATTAACAATGTTTGAACGACTCAACCACGAATCACGGGTTTGTTGAGAGTCACGAGCATGGAGTCTCGGTTAAGAACCACCCAAAGGGAGTGTACTAGGATTTAAACCTGCCAGACATGTTCTATCAGAGGTTCCCATAATCATCGTTCCATCTTTCGAATATTATCGGAGGAACGAATACTCGTATTCCAAGAATATTCTCAAGAGAAACTCTTATGAGTGTAGTATCGCGTGACAATCGTATCAGAACTGACATCTGAACGACCTCCGCACTACAGTCCTAAGAATAGGCCAAGATGGGTTTGGTAAACTAAGGTCCTTGGCTTCTGCGGCACATGATTGAAAGAATAATGCCTAACCACAAATAACTTGTGTGACATTATTAGTTCAACATGACCTCCACCAAGTGAATGGACTCGCAAGTCAACTGGCTAAGGAATACTCCACACCAGTCAACAAGACTATGCCATTCTCCTATCCTAGAGTGCACTCGAGTTCGGGTATAGAACTCATCTCACAAATCACCAAAGCAAACAGCAATGTATATCAAGCAATTCACACATTACAGTCAATACAGTGATCCCAAATGGTACAAGAATAAATCAAATAACAAATAACAATATAGCACAACAAAGGTGAAAAGTAGGCACTACCGCCAAGGAAACCTGGTTGTATCCCCAGCAGAGTCGCCACTTTTCTGTAGCGGTGTATTCGTCGCTATATGATTTATCGGTTAAATCATAAGCAAAGCATACAATGAAGTTTCGAGTCGCCACCGCACTTTTATTTATCCAAAGGACTGGCTAAAAAGCGAACAAAAGCCTAAGAAGTTTTACACGTAGAAAACTAATAAAAGATCAGAGATTCCGGGTAAGGGGTAAGTTACGCAATGGGAAGGTGTTAGGCACCCACTACGTCCTAGGTACTCCTAGGGAGCCCTTTTCACACTTGTTATGCTAAATTGTTATTTGTTACGACATATGCATTGTGCAAACATGAGTGAGATGATGAGAAAAGAATGTACAAGTTTTATTGGGTTTGAACGGATGAACCCGTTGCCTACGTACCTTCCATCAAAGGTAAGGATCAAAACGCCGTAGTTCGGCTAAAAGATTTCCAAAAGTGAGTTGGATTCAATTTTAAACAATAGCACTGAGGCTTTTCATTATCAATGGGAGAACACTCGACCAAAACTAACATCCACCATGCGAGGATAGCTTCGACGTACGAGAGGGGTTAACCCTGTTTTCGGTACGGAAGTCTTACTGTCGACTCACTAAAGATAAGGTGAGGTTTACATCAACCACAATGATAATTGAAACCTACGGCTAATGCATGAAAAGATTAATGGACAAAGCCAAAACAAGTGAGTGAGTGAAGTTACTGATTATGATTATGAAAATGGAGTCAGAGTATGATTAGGATTGATTCAGAGAAGTATTATGAAATGAAGTTTGAAAAAAGTCAAGGACTTGAGTTCAGGTTTTTAGTTTGAAAACATGAAGAAGCTTGCACAATGTCTATGTCAAGTTTAAGATCAAAGTGTGAAAAGGTTCTAGGACACAGTGAGAAATGAATGAATGAGGATGGGTTGTAAAACTTCTCAAGAGGTTCACTTCTTGAGATCATATGGAGGATGATTCAAGGGTGTCCTTTGGAATGGAAAGTAAGTAATGATGAAATAAACAAACAAATGATACCGGATGCCACTCAATGGTCTTACTCCAATCTCACAAACAAAAGCGAATATCGGATACCAATAGCTGGATTTACACCAATCTCCTAAAACAGACATGGATATCAGAGGCCACTCAATGGTCTTACACTAATCTCCTCTACAAAGAAATGGAAAGAAAGCGGATACCGGATGCCAATCACTGGTCTTATACCAATCTCCTCAAAAGAAAACAATGAAGAAATATGGAAGTCAACTGCCAGCTTGTGGGACTTAGGTTAACTCCACACATGATCATAGGAAAGCAAATGCCAACTCGTGGGTCTTACAATTGCATCCTCTCATAAACAGATAAAATAAAACAGTAGATGTCAGATGCCAACTTGTGGGACTTACTCTGACATACACAGTATGATCCTAGGAAAACAACTGCCAACTTGTGGGACTTACACTTGTATCCTCACATACAAACAAACAAGACAACAAAGCAAAGATAAAATGAGTGGCCAATGTGATGGTCTTATACTCACCTCCATGTCATAGGAACAAATGCCAACTTGTGGGACTTACAATTGTCCTCAATGGGTAAACAGCAATGATGGTGCCACACAGACAAAGGAAATGATCATGCATTAATGACAATTGATGATGATAAATGCATAACATACAGGCAAGCAAGTGCATATGAAGCAATCAATCAATCAATGAGAATCAGACAGCACACTCTATAGCCAAACAAGGGGGGGCTCACACAAGAGGGTTTGACTATGAAAGTCCACTGTAATGGGTAAATGTCGCTCTTAACCTTGCCATTGAGAGGCTAAGGTGAAGCAGATGAATAGGAGATGAGGGGTGTGCCTCATTGCTTCTATCCCTAATCAGGGAGAGCATCAAATAATAGAAAGTGGGGGAGCTCAGAAAGATGGAGCTCTTTCCCCATTATTGACTCGATTGATCTTGGGTTTTTATCTCAATGCTTCAACCATGTAATGGGAGCAAAGAGATGACTCACTGAATAGTGGGGGATAGATTGCTTATCCCTACCTTCCACCAATTGCCTTACTTGAAGGACTTTTCCTGCTTGGGACAATTTTAAACACACACAAGCATTGCCTCTTAAGGAGGACTTCAGACAGTTTGCCCGGTCAAATAACAGACCGGGTCTCCAGACTACATGAAGAAGAAGTAATTATACCTCAAAAGCAATTGCTAAATAGCAAAGCAAGCAAAAAGCAACTAAAGGGTACCTGAGAAAAACCAAACAAATCAGTATGCAATTAAACAGTTAAAACCAAAAGGAATGGATAAGCAGTCAACCACAGAAGGTCAACTGTGCAAAGCAAGACTCAAACACATGAGTCAAACCATCTACAAAACAAAGGTTAGTTCATATGTAAACAAATCCAATCACATTTGTATGATCTCAATGGCAATGGTGCATAACCTGAAACAGGAACTCAATAGTAAGCACAAAAGACCACTAGGACTAGCCTAGGGTCAAGGATGAGAGAAAAAAGTCAACACAGCAAGGAAAAGTCAACCAAAACCAAAGTCAAACATTTGAGAAGCTATCACAGTTGGGCCCACATTCAAATCATGTATTATGATCATTTCATGAACATTTGAAGTCAAAGTAAGGCAAAGGAAAGCATACAAAAGTCAACAGAATGACTTGCATCAAAAGTCAACCTAAACAATCTCAAAAATCATCAAATAAATCACACTCAATCCTAACATCTAACATGGTAGACATGTAAAATTTCATGGCATTTGGATGAGAGGAAGGCAGTCAACTAAAATCATGAAGTCAAACCAAGTTCAAGCATGTACAAAGAAAGTCAACAAGCATGGGTCAACTTCAAAAAATCATATCAAATTGAAAACAGATGAGAAATGAATGAGATTAACACCAATGCAAAGCTTGAGATGTCTAGTTATCACATATGAAATTTCATGATCATACAATATGTTATGAGCATTTCCCAAATGATTTGGCAACATGTAGCACAAAAAGTCAACCATTGTCTAGGCAGGGAAGAAAATTCACAATCAAATGGAAAACAGCACAATTAATTCCAGGAAAAATCACAAATGAACTAGACATGTAAGGGAGGGATCATGCAAAATTTGGAGTCATTTGGATGCAAGGAAGCATGTTAACAAAAATTGGGAAAATGCATATCATTCATGTAGCACCAAATGTAACACATAACTTCAAAAATTTGTAACTCACAAACCACAAATGAGAAATGTATAAACTCTATATGGAAACAAAGGTCAATGTGTCTAGTTTCACCACAAAAAATTTCAAGCTCATTGGATACAACATGAGAATTTCACAATTGAAATGGCACAAGGTATCAATTATGCATACATGTCAAGAAAATAATTATCAATTAAAATCCGGCCAATGGAAAATTAATTAAAAATCACAATCAAATACTAGACACTCTCATGGACATGATGCAAAAAAAATCAGAATTTTTGGAGTTGAAATGAATTAAAAATGAATTTGGCAAGTTGAGGAATAAATTGGATGAAGCATGAACAAGATAGCATGAAGTAATGGTCAACAGAGTCAACGCAGTGGCAAACTGGTAATATCGAGCTCACTAAACAAAACTGTGCGTTTTGGGTGGAGGAAAGGAAATGTTCCTATTGGTTCTCAGCCAATGGAACAGTACATGCGCCAATGAACTTCAAAGTTCTGGGTTTATGAAACCCTAGGGTTTCTAACAGCATGGCATTCATCACTCAATGTTCATCATCATCAAACCAAACAAAACAAACAACAACATGGCATTAACACTCAAGTGGCATCCTAACACAAACAAACAATGAATCAATGTGGATTTCTAGGCAGAGTATGAGGGTTTATCACAACAGCAGGGCAATGTTCAACTTCATAATTCATCATCAACATGCGACATCCAAATAGCATGGCAGTGGGAAATGGTTCATGTAACCACAAACAACAAACCAAAACAAACAAATGAGAAATTTTCTGGGCAGCTTAAGGTTTTAGAAACAGCAACAGGGTTTTAGCAGCATGGCTCTCAACATCATGAACAAAACTCGACCAAGCATACAACAGCAAGATATTGATACATTCATCATCTTCATCATAACAGCAAGCATCAATCATAAACAAACAAACACAACCAGCAGCAATAATCAAACAGGGCCATGACATACTATCCTCATGCAACCTTAATCAACAACAAAACAATCATAATCATAGGAAATTCTGGGCATGGCATAGGTCTGAACAGCAGCAGCATAAAACTCAACATCATCATGAGCTCGAAAATTTCATGTGCCCAGAAATTAAAATTAACCATGCTAATAGCATCAATAAACCTTAAGCAACAAGAATATATCATCATTTTTCATTAAATCATTGCAAACAAGCCAAATCGAACAGAAATGCATTTGTACACAAAGAAAGAAAATCAGATTTCTCCATCATAAGACCACCATTTCAAGCAAGCTTTAGTTCTCTAGAATCAGCATAAGAAGATCTTTCATAAACATATTATGGCATGGCAAATGATTGAGGTCGAATCACTTACTTGTTTTTGAAGAAAATTGAAAACAGGGCTGCTTTGATGGATTTAAGGGCAAACAGGTGAAGATGATGCTTTGGAGTGATGAATCCTTGAGGCCCTTTAGCTCAACCACGCTTGAAAATGCTCAGCTCATGTTTTGCCATTGTTGAAGCTTGAGGAAAACAGAACAGGTAGAGGCTGCACAGGTTGCTGTTGATGATTCAAAATGTTCCACAAGGTTGTCCAGATAGTGGAAGAAGCAAGAACAGCTCGTGTGCTTTGATGATCTTCTCAGAATTTTCCAAAATGCAAATATGCAAGAAAGAGAGTATGTGTATTTTTCTGTATGGAGGCTGTCAAAAACTAGGGTTGAAATGAGCTGAGAAAGAGCTTATAAGGGTCTGTTTAGAGTTGTTTAATCAAATGCTAAGCTGGTTTAGTTAAGTGGAATCAAAATGCAATTTTGCTAAACTTGTACAAATGAAGTGGAGGTGCAAAGTCCTGCTCGAATTGGGCCTGAAACCAGCTGTACATGACCATCCAAATGCTGTTTGTGGTCTGCTGAAAGAATTGCTGTACTTGTTTTACTCTTTTGATTCCAATTTGCAAAAAAATGCCAAGTTTGTATCTTTGGCCAAAATGAGGTATGGTAATGGTATGAACATGAGTTTAAGCTCTAGACAAGTTTCAAATAACATATGAAGCAAACTCCAATTGGCCAAATGGAGAAAAAGTCCAAGAATCAAAAAGTCAAAGTTTGGTCAAACTTGTTTTTTTAATGAAATAGGTCCAAAAATGCCATTTTGAATGGTAGGGTTTTGGGACATGAAATTTATATTTTTGGAAAGAGGATGAAAAATGTGGTTTGTAGGAAAAAACCCCACCAAATTTGGCCTTATGGTTTGAGAGATATGCCCCTTTGAAGTTCACAAATTTTTGAAATTGAATTGATCATATCTTGACAACCACACATGGGATTTTGATGTTCTTGGACTTTTTGAAAATGGGAGAACAAAATCTTCAACTTTCATGTTGGGCAAAAATTCATTTGAAGCTTGTATCATGATGCAAGTTGAGGATCAAGAAGTTTCCATTTTTGGCAGTTGAAATTACAGGTCCACTTTCTATTTTGGGAAATTTTCTGATTGGCTTCAAATTCTTCAATGATGTTGATTGCCATGACACATGAGGCCTATTAGGACATGAATAAGCTCTCTCAAACCATTTCCCTCCATCAAAACCATAAAATCAACCACAGTTGACCAACTTTGACTTTTCTAGGGTTTTGGACTGACTGTGCACTTCTGATGAATTCCAAACCCTAATTCCTTGAGACCTTGACTTCAAATGATGCCCCAAGACATATGAACTCTTGATTATTGACCATGGTGCCCAAATTCCACAAGAATGGCCACCATCCACTGCTTTGACTGATTGTTGACTTTCTAGGGTTTTTGCCTGGCTATGCATTGACTGATGACCTCTGAGCCTTCAACCCTTGACTTGAACACTTCAAATAGACCTCCAAGTCATGTGAACTTGTTGGACAAACCCTAGGACTTTGATTCCTTGAGAAACAACTTTGCTTGATTAGTTGGCTGATCTCCTGATCAGTTTGACCTAATTCTTGCTTGCTTGCTCTTGAGGCAACTGGGGGACAATGCAAATGCTATGCAATGGATCATGATATGCTATGACCTAATATGATATGGTATGCACAATGATAGGTGCAAATTTGAGGTGCTACAGCATGTTGAAGTTATCCTCACATGGTAGATTTGTGGTTTTAGGTCGAGTTTTCTCCCTTGGATAACAAAAGACCTTAAGGCTTTTGGACCAATCACCAACTCATTTTGAGATTTTTACCCCGAACTACGAGGTTTTGATCATAATCTTTTTAAAGATAGTACGTAGGCAATGGCTTTATCCATCCAAACACAAAATGTAAATAACTTGTACATTATCTTCTCATCTCTTCTATCATGTTTGCACAAACAAATTTTCACAGAATACCAACCTTACAACCAATGTGAAAAGGGCTCCCTAGGAGTACCTAGGATGTTTTGGGTGCCTAAAACCTTCCCATTGCATAACCAACCCCCTTACCCAGATCTCTGACATTTTTACTAGTTTTTGATTCGATAAAACTTTTAGGTTTTTGTTCGCTTTCTAACCATTCCTTTGGATAAATAGAAGTGCGGTGGCGACTCGACTTGTATGATTAACCTTGGATTTAGTCAATATCTCTAATGGTAACGAATACCCCGCTACAGTTGGATACAAAAGTTATGCTTTTGTTCTTCTTTTCAAATATGTCACTAATACCCAATTCAAAAGTTTGGAGTGACCCAACAAGTTCATCTACTCTCATGTTGCTGATGTCTTAAGCTTTTTCAATGGTTGGGACCTTCATATCAAATTCCTTAGGTAAGGACCTGAGTATTTTTCTAACCAGCTTTTCTTTTGACATCTTTTCTCCCAAAGCACTAGATGAATTTACTATTTCAAGAATACTCATGTGAAACTCTTGAATATTTTCATCATCATTCATCTTTAGATTCTTAAATCTGGTAGTGAGGAGATGAAGTCTAGACATCTTCACTTTAGATGTGCCTTCATGAGTAGTTCTGAGGATCTCCCATGCATCTTTAGACATGGTACAAGTGTTTATCAACCTGAATATGTTTTTGTCGACTCCATTTAATAGAGAATTCAAAGCTTTGGAGATTCCAAGAGGCAGTTTGTCTTCTTCCTTGGACCAGTCCTCTTCAGGCTTCATATCAGCAGTAGCCTTCCCATGTTTATCATTCATAACAGGATGTTCCCAACCCTTAATGACTGGTTTCCAGGTCTTTCTATCCATATATTTTAGGAATGCCATCATCCTTTCCTTCCAATAGTCAGAGTTTGAGCCATCTAAGATGGGGTCTGTTAATAAATCCTTCTTCCTCGTCCATGGTACCAGAAAGTATCTTCCCGGGATCTCACCCAGAAATAGAGCGGGATGCCTGCTCTAATACCAAGTGAAATTCTGGTATACAGATCCCGGATGTTGTACACGATCTCAGGACACTAGGGTCAGTACATTGTCACACCATAAACAATATCAAGATTTAAATAAGAGCACATGATAACACAAGTAGTTGTTAACCCAGTTCGGTTCAACATCACCTACATCTGAGGGATACCAAGCCATGAAGGAAATACACTATCACGGAATTAGTTTGAAGTTCTAAACAACCTCAGGTTTTACAAACTTCTCACTTAATCTCTACCCATGGAAGTTTCTATCTAAGACTCTCCTAGATATGAGATCCCTCTCGCTTCCCTTTGACTATATAATAGTGACAACAACTTATATCATAAAACATAATCCACACTTGCTTAAAAGCTTATGAGGGATTGACAATTATAACTAAATAAAATAAGTCCAATTCAAGTATCGAGGAGATACTCAAATGGCTCATAGGAAAAGACAACTAAACCCTAACACAGACAATATCCAGCGTTGCTTCGATGCCTTCTTAGGTTTAGAAATGATCTATAAATAGCATTTGAAAGACATGGGCTTCGGGCTTGATTCACAACAGGTTCAAGGACTATGCATAAATTTTTGCATATTTGATTTTAAACAGATAAGAGGTTTCCTAAAATGTTTTGACATCTTTACTTCGAAAACAAGTCAAGGAAAAACAGTCTTTTGCTTTTTAGACAATGCTCTACTTGACTCACATATCTCGTGAACTAAATCTTCAACATATCTTAAGATATCTCATAAAAGGAAACAAATCTTACAAGACACTAAAATAGGTCACGCTCCAATATTGAACCAACATGTCAGGACAACTTGTTCAACATCTGACTAGAATCCTTGTTTTTTCAAAATGCAACCAACCACTACATACCAGACCTAACATTTATAAAATTATTAAAATGGTAAATCTAATATTGATAGTTAATGTTAATTATTCAATTAAACAAATATATATGTAAAATACCATAATATAGTAAGTACACATATACTTAATTAAGATTAATTTCAATATCACTAATTTATCAAGATAATTATTAATAAAATAATTAATTAAAATATGACGATATCTATGAATAATTAAATAAAATTATACACATAACATAAGTTGTTGTATAAATAATAGATCACAAAAAATTTCTAAAAGAATATAAAGAATATATATTAAAGGCTTAAATAGTCTTTTTGGTCCTTGTAAGTTAACGAGCTTTTGATTTTGATCCATGCATTTGTTTTTGGTCTCAGTCCTTATATGTTGAATTTCGTTCAATTTTAGTCCCTGACGTCAATTCTCCGTTACAAAAAAGCTGATGTGACTAATGTTGCTAACGTGGTAGATTCTTTTTCCTTTTTTCAATTTTTTTAAATTCCATGTAGACTAATTAATATTATTTAATTTTTTTGGCATAAAATTATAAAAGCCAAAATTTTCAAAAAATGGTCCCAAGAGGGTTCAAACTTTGGACCGTATATTTAAGGCAAAGATGCATCTCCACTAAGCCACTTATGTTTCTTATTTCAAATTTGCAACACATATGTATATATTACATAATGGGAAGGAGGAATAAATTCCAAAATGAATTGATTTTTCAATTTGAACTTCTTCTTCTTCCCCTCCTCTAATATGTACTCTTCTTTTTCTTCTGCACCTTCATCCATGGCTATGTATTCAGTTGGTAACTTTACTTCGTTCCAAATCCTCAATACATAACTTTACTTTATTTCATTTAATTTAGTTGTTATTTCTAATGATGGGAGATCGGTTTACAAGCTTCATCACCTAATAGAAATCATTTTTATGAAAAGGGAAAACAAGGAATAAACAAGGAATAATTTTGGGTTTGAAAAAACTCAGGGTTTGTATGATGATTAGGGATGAATATATGAACATAAACCCATAATTTTGGATTAAATATTCTTTTTGTCCCTATAAATTGGCTCATTTTTTATTTTAGTCCCTGTAACCTAACTTGTTTTTGGTTTTAGTCCCTAATTATGGGTTTGAATTCATATCTTCATGTCCAACCTTCATACAAACCCATAATTTTTTCATATCGATGAGAACATATGTGTTTGTTTATGAGGTATTCATGTATGTTTATTTAGTGCTCCACCATTTTAAACCATAATTATTTTTGGTCATTTGATTATGTAACTTTATTATTTACTCTTTCTCTCACAATCTTCACCATCATCTTCCATTGAAGTTTCATCTTCATGTTTGTTTTTGAAGTAAGATTTGGATTCATAGTTTCTCAAAGTACCAATGTGATTTTTATGTATGCATGGTAGTGAAGCATTTTCCAAAACAAATACACTCATGCATGTATATACACCTATGCAAGTACACTCATGCATTTTATGTATGTGATTATCATTATCATGCTCATATTTCATGAACATCAATTAGTGTAAACAAGGGCTGCAAGTGCATGATCTCTCTCAAGAACAAGAACTGAACATCAATTTTCATATATTACAATTTTGGTGCAAGAGTTAAACAAAGTGAGCTCATGGTCGAGTGGTAAAGATATAAGTGTTTTAACCAAATGGTGTGGGCTTAAATCCCATAAGTTGCAAAAAATTATTTTGTTAAATTTGTCATTGCCACGTGGACCAATCAAAAATAATTGTATAAGCGACGTATTAACTACACAAAAATATAAATCATTTTCATGTGTCGTCGTTAGCCAAGTCAGCTTTTTCACACAGAATTCTAACTCCAGGGACTAACGCAAACACAAAAGTGAGATATAGGAACTCAGACAAAAAAAATACAAGGACCAAAATCAAAAATTTACTAACTTACAGGGACCAAAAGACAATTTAATAATATATTAAAATATCGAAATGTTACACATTAGATAATTGTCGTGCACAAAATAATGTTAAGCATTTGAGGAAGGAAAAGATAACACACGGGACACTTTATGTTTCGAAGTCCAATCAGCAGCCTAAAAAAGATACCACATTAAAAGTAGACGGGCTACCAAAAAAGATATAATTTTTATGGAGAGAGACCCTATTGTGGTTGATGTTTTAAGAAAAACTATAGATGGTACAAATACCACAAACAAAGAATAGAGTCAGTTCAACCTCTTTAGAGGCTTAAAACAACTTTTACAGTGAAGTCTTTAAAATATATAAAAAAAAAACTGTGGTTGCCAAGAGTTGAAGCAAACACCAAAAATAATATGAGGTATTCCTTTTACCATCTTAACTATGAGGGTGTATGTAAATTATATGTTATTTTATATATTTATAACTAGAATGAACTTTTTAAGGTCTTTTATTGACCCAAAATTTTAAGAAGTCCTTGTTTGGGTCGCCTTACCCTTGGGTGGACCCCGATGAAGAACATACATTAGGTTCTTTAGTAGATTTAGGTCAAGAAACAGAGAAAAAGGACTTTCATGATGTACAAGAAAAAATATAGGTAATAATAAATCATTCTTGAGGTACATCATGAAACTGAGGTTATTACTTCTTCAAGAGTTCCATTGTAGGATGACAATGTTTTATCTATCAATCAAGACAATCAACAAATAAATAAACAACAAGAAAATGTGATAGATCCTCATTATTCTCAAAAGTATCTTAACGATAGAAGCTTTCAAGAAAAAAATATCATGGAAAATCATGAAGTTAATTATAAGATTAACACTTCTTAGATGACGCAGATGCAAGTTCGTTCAATGGGAGAAACGAGAGATCAAATGGTTAACCAAAATGTTGTAATCTTACCTCCAAAGGTTGCTCATAAATTGGAGAGAATGAGATATTTTCTAGAGGAGGGTGAAGAATTGTAGGGTGGACTCAGTTTTAAAGTGGGCCCCGTAATTTATTTAAAAAGGAGAAAAAAGGAAGACTGGTGTGAGAGAAGAAGAGGAAAATTGGTTTCGAGTGATAGATGAGTGTGTGACAAAGTTTATTAGTTTGAGATATAAATTCAGTATATTACTCATATCACTAGCTAATTGTATCTATATAGTTTATGATTAGTTTTACTTTTTCTTATATTTGTTTTGGTATACCCACATTTTGTGAAAATGTTGTTTGAGTTGCTTTTCCATCGTAATTCTTTATTAGTGAATATTGGTTTTCCCAGGGTTTTTATTATTACACTTTGAGGAAAGTTTTCCACGTTGAAAATTTGGTGTGCGTACTATTTAATTTTTCTCTTATTATATTGTGCTATGGAATTGATTTTGCTACTGTCTATTTAAATTGCATGGATTTGGGAAAAATATTCGGCTTTAAAGAGGCCGATTTATTTGGTTATTTTCCAAAAAATGTGGTATCAAGAGCTTTGGTAGGCTTATTTTTATGGATTTTAAATGGAGAAAAACCAAGAGAGAAATATGATTAAGATCAACTATACTAATTATACATTATGAAAGACATGTTATACAACAAAAATTTGTATGATCCTATTGAGAGATTACAAAAGATGTGTTATACTACAAAAAATTGTATGATCCTATTGAGGGGAACAGGGTAAACTGAGTGGAAAATTTGTAATATCTATGGTTAAATAGGACATGCTTAATAAAGAAGTTAGAAGAAATAAAAATGGTTTGATTGTTACTCCTAATCAGTTTGAAGATCTAGTTACTGAGTCACGGGAGAAAGTCAAGAACCAAGTATGAGAATCGCAACAAGTCAAGAAGGAAGTCAAGAACTAAAAAAATCATATGCTATAATTTTGGCAAGGTGTAATACATAAAAACAAATTGCAGGTTTCTCAAAAGAAAAATTTCAAGGAAAAGAGATGAATGAAATGATAAGAAAAATGATAAAGATATGACAACATTTGTACGTGACAATGATGTCTACATTGTTTGTGATATTAATTCTAAAAACCTTGAATGTTGTAGTATTATATTTGCAAATAACCTTACTTAGAGCAACAACTTGGCATCGCCTTAGGAAAAGGCGACAACGAGATGTCGCCCGAAGGGAGGTACCGCCTTTCCCTTAAGTTTTCCTCTCCCATGAAGAGTAAAAATATGGGATAAGACATGTCTTAGGTAACAAAAAAAGTCATAGTCGTTACTAACTATATCCCCTTTGGAAATAGGGATTCTACTATCCATCTTTTGACTAGGAGCGGTGGTCTTTCCCAAGAAAACCCCAGGTATTGGGAACCCATATAAATATATTATGCCTCAAGGGGATAAAGGATCCTTAAGTCATACACACCTATTAGTACTCATAGAGATATACAGTCATGGTAACCCTAACCCTTTAAATCAAACTGCCTTCCTGCAACCCAGTAGCGCCGGCCACCAACAAGGCATCTCATCTCACGTTAGTTGGTACCTCAAAAAGCCTCTAAAACCACCGTGCAGGGCTAGTCGCTATCGTAGGCTAGCCCTCACCCCAAAAAACTGTACTATACCAACTAGGGCCTTTGAGTCTCCCTGCCCTTACAGGAGGAACATGCACACCTAATACTTTTTTGGTAGTACAATGGCGCTCACCATGGGGCCTGAGAAAACTAATTTGGGCCACATTTTCTACTCCAACCACGTCATCCCAGTTTTTCATCTAGAGATGAGTAATAGGGCCCTACATCATGTAGTGAACATCATTAATTAAGGCATTTCTATGAGGTCCCTCTTCGGGGCTTCTCGACAAAAATACGCAAGGTAGGTGTTCATCGTGAACGTTATATCCCCCGGCTTTCCTGAAAATACTATAGGAATGGTAAGGGTTAACATTTTTTCCTCTGAAGAAGATTCCATACGCATAAACTCTCACGACAATTATCCTTTGGTAATCATCGTTCAACATGGCAACTAGGATATCAGGCAAGTCTTGATAGATCCGAACAACTCAGCTGACTTCCTATTTTGGGATACCTTCAAGAAGTTACAACTAAATTTGGATGGCATACAGAGGTTCATTGGCTCCCTGACAGGATTACCGGGGGAGCGGTACAAATAATAGGCTATGTGACCCTAAAAACCATCTACGGCGAGGGAGCTAATGCCAAATCCATTAATGCTAACTACCTCATCATAGACACCGCGTCACCTTACAAGATCATCTTGGGGCACCCTAAATTCACCACCCTATGGGCGATCGTGTCTACACAATACTTAACCCTGAAATATCCGCTCCTAAGTGGAAGAGTGGGCACCATCCAGCGAAACCAACAAGTAGCTCGAGAATATTATCTGAGCATACTAGAGACAACAAGATAATAGCTCACATTGGTTGATGTCCATCCTTCCGAAGTTCTAAATACTAACCTTGAGGGTTGGGAACCCAAGCTAGGTGCGGAGCCGGAACGACTCACGCCCATATAAGACTTGAAGGAAGTCCAAATAGGACCACACTCCCACAATGTCACAAAGTTAAACATATCTTTGTCTATAGAAGAAAAGCAAGAGCTAGTCAAACATATCCGAAGAAACGTCGACATGTTTGCCTGGGGCCCCTCAGACATTACAGGTATCGACACCAAGGTCATGAGCCATCACATGACCATCCATCTATCCACCAAGCTAATGGTGCAAAGGAAATGAAAGGTAGGCGAAGAGTAGAGGACCGTTATTGATGAAGAAGTGGAAAAGTTATAAAATGTTAAATTCATCACTGAAACGAAGTACCCCACATTCCAGGCCAATGTGGTCCTAGTATGAAAGGTCAACAACAAGTGGTGCATGTGCGTAGACTTCACGAATATCAATGTTTCCTATTCCAAGGACCCGTATCCGTTGTCTGACATTGACCGTCTAATCAACGAATCATCATGTTATCGAGTGTTAAGTTTCATGGACACCTACTTGAGATACAACCAAATCAAGATGGATCCTTGGGATGCACCTAAAATCGCCTTCATATAGAACCATGGCAACTATTACTACAATGGAATGCTCTTCGGCCTCAAAAATGTTGGCGCTACATACCAATGACTCATGGATGCAGTTTTCTCCCATCATATTAGGAAAAATATTAAGGTATATGTCAACGACATGATTGTCAAGATGGAGGATTGTCATAGTCACGTTGATTACTTGAAGGACATATTGAAATCAGCAAGAAGGTATGGTATGCGCTTAAATCCCACCAAATTCTCTTTCGAGGTACATGCAGGTAAATTTATGGGTTTTATGGTGACGAAGAGCGGGATTCAAGCCAATCTAGACAAGTGTCAGATGACCATCGATATGAAGAGCTCCATTAATGTAAAGGAGGTGCAATATCTTACTGGACACCTCGTCGCCCTATCTCGCACCCTCTCATGTGCATGCGACAAGGATTTAATTTTCTTCTTTTTCCTAAGGTAAAAGGAGAAGTTCAAAAGGACCATCAAGTGTGAGGAAGCCTTGGCCAAGATCAAGGAGTTCCTCACGTCTCCTTCGATCCTCACTCGCCTAAAGGAAGACTCGCCTTTGTTCCTCTACCTCTTGGTCACCAAGCAGACAATGAGCTCGGTCCTTGTCCAAGAGATAGACAAAACGGAGAAACATGTGTATTTCTTAAGAAAATTATTCAAGAGCTGAGACACGCTACCAGAATATTGAGAAGCTCACATTCTCTATTATCACTATGGTGAGAAAGCTTTAGCCATACTTCGAGGGGCACACCATCCCGGTAAAAACTAACTATATCGTCTGTCAAGTATTCAAGAATATTGGCCTAGCAGGAATAATGGTATCTTGGTCGGTAGATCTCTTAGAATATGATATCCAATATGCTACGAGGGGAAAAATCAAATCTCAAGACCTTCCCGACTTCGCAGTCAAACTCAACTCACCTATCAAAGAAGAGACACCTTCAAAATGGGCGTTATATATGGATGATGCCTCAAATGTAAAGGGAATCGGGGTAATAATAGTACTTGTAGGGCCAGGAAATATAGTTCTCGAGCAGGCGCTAAAGTTTCAGTTCACCGCCAGCAAAAATCAAGTCGAGTACAAGGCCTTCATCACCGGTATGGTATTCGTCTTGGAAATGATCTTTGCAACCCATTGAGGCAATCACAAAATTGAAGCTCCATAGGAGGGACCCCTTTTGTCCTCTTAGGCTTTGTCAAGTCGTCCAAGATAAAAATCTCTCCTGAGGGCCTCAGTATCTCCTCAGGTGAGATTGGTTATGAAATCACGCCTAAGGGACGTGACCTATATCAAGCCCTGAAGATTTTGTGTCAAGTATTGATAGAGGGCTCGGTGGAAGTCCCGCCTGAAAGGCTAAACACCTTGCTTGGGTGACTCAGCTTCTCGACAGTCAGGCTGTGTCAAATAACATCTAAGAGACTTAGAATCCCGAAAACTAATACTCTCGCCTGAGGGACTCAATATCTCCTCGGGCGAGACTGCTTCTAAAATCACACCTAGGGGCACGACCTATATCAAATCATGGAGGCTTGATGTCATGTTTTACTAGAGGGCTTGGTGGAAGTCCCGCCTGAAAGGCTAAACACCCCAGTTGAGGGACTCAGTATCTCTCCATGTGAGACTTCTTCTAAAAAACATTCCTACGAGGCACGACCTATATTAAGCCATAAGGACTTGGTGTCAAATCTTGCTAGAGAGCTCAGTGGAAGTCTCTCCTGAAAGGATAAACACTCTGCCTAAGGGACCCAGTATCTCCTCGGATGAGACTGCTTCTAAAATCACACAAATGGGGTTACAACCTATATCAAGCCCAAGAGATTTAGTGTCAAGTCTTGCTAGAGGGCTCAGTGGAAGTCCTGCCTGAAAGGTTAAACACCCCACATGAGGGACTCAGTATCTCCTCGGGTGAGACTGCTTCTAAAAATCACGACTAAGGGCACGACCTATATCAATCTCGAAGACTTTGTGTCAAGTCTAGCTAAAGGGTTCGATGGATGTCCTGCCTAAAAGGTTAAACACCCTTCCTGAGGGACTCATCGTCTCGACAACTGGGATGTATGATACAACATTTGAGGGACTTAGAATCCCCAGAACTGATAAAACTCCCGCCTGAGGGACTCAGTATCTCCTCGGGCGAGATGACTTCCAAAAATCACGCCTAGAGGATGCGACCTATATGAAGCCCCGAAGAATTGGTGTTAAGTCTTGGTAGAGGGATCGATGGAAGTCCCGCATGAAAGTCCAAAACCCCTCCTGAGGGACTCAGTGTCTTGCCATCTAGGCTATACGATACTATATTTAAGGAACTTAGGTTCTTCAAAAAGTTGAGTAAGAGCGCCTCACCTAAAGGACTTAGCGTCTCATCGGCCAAGTTGCATAATAGTAAGTTCAGAAAGACCTGGATTCTTAAAGGTCAACTGGAACCTCATAAGGGAAAATATAATTCCTCTGGATACTCTCATTAGCCACATGTAAAACACACTTCACCCTCAACGAAAGGACCCGTGCCTGAGGGACTATGTAGTTTTATATTTGCAAATAACCTTGCCTAGGGAGACAACTTGTAATCGCCCTAGGAAAAGGCGACAATGCGAGGTCGCCCGAAGGGAGGTACCTCCTTGCCCATAAGTTCTCCTCTCCCGTAAAGAGGAAAAACATGGGATAATACGTGTCTTGGGTAACGATAAAGTCATAGTCATTACTAACCACGTCCCACCCTGGGAATAAGGATTCAATTGTCCATCTTTTGACTAGGGGTGATGGTCTTTCCCAAGAAAACTCTAGGTATCGGGAACCCCTATAAATACATTATCCCTCAATGGTATAATGGATCCTTTAGTCATATACACCTATTACTACTCGGAGAGCACTACGCTATTGATAGCCCTAACGTTGTCATTCCAACTGTCTACCTGCAACCTTGCAGCGCCAACCACCAATAGGGTCTCTCAACTCACATGAGTTGGTCTCTCAAATGGCCTCTAAAACCCCCGTACTGTCGTGGGCTAGTATTTACTCCCCCCCCCCCTCACACACATACAATTGTTTTTTGTAATATACCTACTAGGGCCTCTGAGTCTCATTGCCATTGTAGGGGGAACATGCCCACTTTGTACTTTTTAGACAGTACATATGTCAAGACTCAACTTGGATTATCGATTCAGGTTCCTCATACCTTTTTACTCCTAGGATTTATTTATTCTTAACTTATATTGTTGGTGATTTTGGAACGGTATGTGGAGCTATGTGTTGACATGTACAACTGTTTGCATATATTCACGATGCTTTTGAAGATGGTAACATCTAATGTCAAACGATGTTAAGTGGAGTCACTGGTAATCCTTAGTCTAGAAACCTCTTGTGATGGTGTCTATCAAAGAAACTATTTCAAGCATCGTCAATAGAAGAATCAATTTCCAAATGAAGTGCCAAATAATTGATGAATCAAACAGAGGAAATTGAAGCTTGGGAGTTATGAAATAAAGGAAGTGTAAAACTCTCGCGGTCTTGTGTCTGAGTGATCAAAGTATTGTAAAGATACTAGATTAATTCTCAATATACTTAGGAAATTACACCCACACACACACATACGCACACCCACACACACACATAGTCTTTTAAAACCTCTCTTATCTCTCAAATTATCTCGAAAACCTATTAAGGCTTGTGTGAGATTGATTAAAAAGTTTTTCTAATCAACTGGGGGAAGATTGTACATCGCCTAATTGATTAGGAACATGTTCTATTTTTTTAGATAAAGTAAAATGACTTCATGGTCGACTAGAAACACTTTAATTTATTTAAACATATAGTTTTTTATGTTTTCCTTTCTTGATTAGGGTTTTCGCTTAATTTGGCCCACTGATCATTTCATTTTGAGCCAAATTATTTCTTATATAAATGAGGCTTCTCCTCACTTTATAACACAAGATAATTTGTTTTGAATATATTGTTTCTCACATTCTACTCTTTTTATATTATTTCACTAAAGTTACCTTAGTGTTTTGTGGGTTAAAAATAATTGTGAGAGTTTGGTTGTACTAGTGTATGAGATTTAGTTGTTCTTCTTTAGGAGTGTGATTCACTTATTTTAATTATTGGTTTAGTTCTTAAGATTTTCCTAGTAAAATATATGTTTGTTCTTGAGATTATCTTGGAAAAATATTTGTTTGGTTCTTGTGGTTATCCAGTTAAAATTGGTTTGGCTTGTGAGCTCAACATGTTAAAAGCTTCATTCGGTTTGTGGGATCAGCCTATGTAAAATGTCTCATTTTTCGTAAGACGGTTTGTGGATATATCCTTAAATTCTCAATGAATTTTATTATTGGAACTCTCAAGAAGAAATTATTGGGGACAAATGTAGGCCAGGTGATAGGCCAAACCTGTATAAATCCTAGTGCAATCTCTCTGACCCTATCTTTTAATTTTTATTATTTAGTTTTATTCCCTCTCTAATTCTTTCTTTCCTACTTTTCTACTTCTCTATCTATGTTTAATTATTGAACTAACATAAATCATTTTTAGAAAATATTTTTTTTTAAATTTCATATTGATTTCTAAAAATCACAATTCTGTGAAGACAAGCGTTTCCAATATTGTTTTGTGTTTTAATGAAGACAAAGCCTCAAGTTGAACTGCATTATCAAAGAAGAAGAAAACATCATATCTTTCAAAAGTATCTCTCTCCATAAGTCTTAGACTTCAAGTTATCTTCAAGAGACAAATGGACATTGATGAATTGATAAAGTACATAAGGTATAAGTTACAATTATGCATTCATTAATGCATTTGTTGCTCAAAACAAAGTTCCATATTTTATCTCTAATCATTTTAAAGTGTTTTGAAACTTATTCAAATTGTTACCATTGGTTACAAACTGATTTGCAATTGTTCTATCAGTTGTAACCGGTTATACATATATGTTAAACAAATACATACATAAAACTTCATTTATTTGGAAATTTGTTCAACTGTAACTGGTTAACCAAACCATATAACCGGTTATAGCCACGAAAAAATTTGAAAATATTTTTTAGCTTCAGCTATAATTAGTTACAATGATGTGTTAACCTGTTACCACTTAAGTAATGGCATTTTTTCATGAAAAATCATATTCCGACGTTTTCCAAACTTGGTCATTGAATCATGGAAATGCTTGATGATTTTAGGCTGATTCAAAAGGGTGTTTTCACACTATAAATAGCCAATATCTATGAAATTTAAAAATTACTCCTTCAATAATTTCAAATTCAAAAACTCTCTCAATTTTCAACTAAGTGTCTGGAGTCATAACTTTTTCTAAAACTTTCTGCATACAAATTTTTACAATATCATTAAAGTTTCACTGATAAAATTTTGAGCACTTAAGTATTACAATTGTATATTGTATACTTTGAAGGAAAGATCAATTATAAAAAATTGATACAAACTCAAATCTTCTTCTTTATAACATTATGTTTTGTGGATCACAAAGTGTTAAGTATTCTTTGTTTGAGATAAAAAGTAGTGTGCTTTTTATTCAAGTGTAAAAGAAAGTGGTGTGTTTTTATGTCTATGTTAGATACGTGTACGAGTGACATTGGTGTGAGGATTGTACAAGTTATAACATAGTGAAATCTACCACAGAGTGTGACGGGACTAGACGTACCCTTGTTTGGAAAAGGGAACTAGTATACATATTGGTGTCTTTTATTTTTCTGCACTTACTTTCTGCATTATACCGTTCATGTCGTTTTTGTAAAAATAAGAACACTTACCATCACTCGTAAAATGAGAAAATTTCAAAAAGTACAATTAATACAATTCACCCCCTCTTAGATTACTTTCAATATTTAAAAATCCCCCCCCCCCCCTTTCTTGTGTTTGGAGTCACTTGTTCAAGTCAGTAAAAATGATAAATGAGGGAGTTTGTGAAGTTGTTGGCATGAGATATGTTTGGGTTAAAAATGGTGTTGAATGCAAGTTTAAATTGAAGAATGTGAGACATGTTCTTAATATTCTACTCAACTTAATTTCGGTCAAAGCTTTGGATATTTATGGTTATCATACTTACTTTGGTTGTGGTGACATGTAAGATCACGAAAGGGTAACTAGTGGTAGCAAAGGAGCAAAGTCCCACAACTATTTACACGGGGCCTGTAAAGCCATGCAGGGAAGAACTGGATGCATTTGAAGACACGTCCAATGACTTATGGTGTACACGCCTTGGTCACTTGAGTGAGAAATGACTCAACATTCTTGCAAAGAAATTTTTTCTTCCGATGAAAGTTACTCCTCTAAAAACACTCACTCATTGTCTTTCTAGTAAGCAACATAGAGTTTCCTTTCATAGTAATGGTCCTCATAAGAGGTCAAATATTCTAAATTTACTTCACATATATGTTTTAATGATGGATGGTAAATATTTAGGTGGTGCAACATATTTTTTTACTTTTAGTAAAGACTATTCTAGAAAAGTATGGGCTTTTGTTTTGAAATTTAAAGACCATGTACTTCGTATTTTCAAGCACTTTTATGCAAGTGTTAAAAGAGAAAAAAGAAGGAAGTTGAAATGTGTCAGAGTTGACAATGGGGATGAGTATACAGGTCCATTTAAAGGGTATTGCAAAGAGCATGGAATAAAGTTTGAAAAGATTGTTCCAAAGACGCATCAACATAATGGAGTTTCAAAGAGAATGAATCCTATGATTAATGATAAAATTTAATGTATGCTCTCTCATGAAAAGTTTTCGAAAGCCTTTTAGGTGAAGGATTGGGAAGTGAAGTTGATTTGATCAATCTTTCTATTTTTGTTCCACTTTATGGTGATGTTCCAAACATAGTATGAGTATGGAAATGTGCCTTCTAAGATTACTTCTCAGTGTTTGGTTGCAGGTCCTTTATTAATATTCCATGATATTAGAGGTCTAATCTTGATAAAAATATCTAAACAGTGTGCGTTTGTAGGTTATGGTCATGAAGAGTTCGATTATAGATAGTGGGATTCAATTAACAAGAAAATCATCAGAAGTTGTAATGTGAAATTATTGAAGACCAAACTATCGAAGATATTGATGAATCTGAGACGCCAAAATATGATATTAGAAGTTACATTGATGGTGTGCATCCTAGTGAAAATTGTGTTGATGGGGGAGATACGCAGGTAAATGATGAGAATGTAACTAATGATGAAGAACCTTATCATGATGAGCTAGTTGAAGAGGCTTCGTCTGAGCCATCAATTAAGAGTTAAGAAGATCTACTAGAGAGCGTCAAGTTTCTCAGAGATATCCTCCATATTAGTGTGTGATTATCACTAAGAGTGGAGAGCTAGCGTACTACCAAGAGGACATTTCAAATTTTGACGAAGAAAAATGGTTGAAGGCTATGCAAGAAGAGAAGAAATCATTGCACGAAAATCACACATTTGAGTTGGTGAAATTTTCTAAGGGTAGAAGAGTTCCAAAGAATAAATGGGTATACCAGATAAATTTTGAAGAGAATAAATTTCAACCAAGATACAAAGCATGAATGGTTATGAAAGGTTTTAATCAAAGAAAAGGTATTGACTTTGGATCAATTTTCTCACCTGTGGTACAGATGACCTTTATTCAAGTTCTGTTGAGATTAACAGTTAGCTTGAATCTATAGGTTGAGCAACTTGATGTGAAGACTTCTTTCCTTCATAATGATTTAGAGGATGAGTATATATGGAGAAACCAGAGGGATTCAAAGTCAAAGATAAATAATAAATTGTTTGTGTACTAATGAAAAGTTTGTATGGTCTCAAGCAAACTCAACGATAATGGTACAAAAATTTAGATTATTTCATAGAAAGAAATGATTATGGTAAAACTACTGGTGATTATTATGTGTTTGTGAAGAAATATTTTTATGGTGACTTTGTTGTGCTCTTGTTATATATTAATGACACATTGATTGTTGGTCATGACACTAAGAAGATTCAAAACTCAAATAAAGAGTTAAGCAAATCCTTTCCAATGAAAGACTTGAGTCATGCGCAACATATCCTTGGTAAATTTTGGTTGTCTCAACACAATTACATTAAGAATATGTTAGATAGGTTTAACATGAGAAATTTAAAGCCTATAAGTACTCTACTAGCTAGTCATTTCAAATTAATTTCTGAACAATGTCCTACAAGTGAAAAAGACAAATAATGTATAAAGAATGTTCCTTATGCACATGTAGTTGGTAGTTTAATGTGTGCTACAATATGCGCAAGAACAAATATTGCGTATGTTGTTTGTGTTGTTAGTTGATTTCTCTCTAATACTAATAAAGATAATTTGCAATCAGTTAAGTGGGTACTCATATATATTCAAGGTGTTTCTAGAGTGTTCTTACATTTTGGGAATGATGATCATATGTTAGATAGCTACACAGATGCATATATGACCGATGAATTGATTTTAGATTTTGTTGGATAGATGATGAATTTTTCAAAGGGAGTAGTGTCTTGGAAATTAAGATTACAAAGGTGTGTTGTTTTATCTACTACCAAGGTTGAGTGTATTACCACAATTGAGCGTCTAAAGAACTTTTGTAGATGAAGAAATTCTTACAAGAGTTGGGTGTTGTGCAAGAAAATTTTGTGTTGTTATGTGACAGTTAGAGTGCAACTAATCTTGGTAAGAACCCGACGCTTCATTAAAGGTAAAAGAACATTGAGGTGCGATATTATTGGATACATGATTCTTTAGAGACATAGTCATTTTCACTTGAGAAGATCCATATTGACGAGAATTATCCAATTATGATGACAAAGGCTTTGTCTATGGCAAAGATGATTAGCTGCGGAAAGAAGTCGGGTATGGTGGAACATCTCTTTCCCACTTGAATCATGAGAGGAAAATTTATAGAGTGAACTCACTCTTAAAGTGGGGATCACCATTTATTTAGAAAAAATTGAAGAAAAAAAATGTTTTAGTTTTGGTGACTCAAGTCCATTAATATTTTTATGTTTAGTCTAAGAAGGGTTTTATAATTCCTAATATAAAACCAACACAATAACGACAAGGCAACAACAAGAAATAAAAACACCAACATAGAATAAAGAAATGTAACAGGTTATCGGAGAGAGAGGAGAAAATTTGATTTTAGATGATAGTTTGGTATGTAGTAAATTTTATCAAATTTATATACAAATTCAATAAGTTATTGCTATCACTTTCTAATTATATCTATATAATTTTTAAAGTAATGTTACCTTTTCTTAAAGTTATTTTGGTATATTCATATTTTGTGGAAGTGTTGTTTGAGTATGTTTTCCCTCTTTTATATTTTATTAATGAAAATTATTCTCTTGTGTCATTCAAAAAACTTATGTATATGTATTATTTATATAATAGAAGGTTTTATTGTACTACGTCCTATAATTTTTATTCTCTCGTCTTAAGAAAAGTTTTTATATGAAAATTGTGGTGTCCTTGCTATTTAAGTTTTCATTTATTATTATTGTGCTTTAGAATTAATTTTGTTGGCATTTTGTTAAATTAGACATGTTTGAGAAAAATAGTATAATTTAAAGAGATCGATTTGTTTAGTTATTTTTTAAGAGATGATAATAATACTTAACTAATTTTATCACAAAGACAAGCCTTTTACAAATATAATTTGTATGTGCAATATGGTCATGCAATCCTAATTCCTTTTACCGCTGAAGTTGTAATAAAATGATGAGATCACATCACAACTACAACAATAACTAAGAGCATCTCCATTGGTGATCTCAATCCTATGGATTTTTGTGGGTCTTAACGTGTTCAAACTGAATCAACTCAATAGAAAATTACAAATCAAACTAAATCAAATTGAAATCGTAAAAAATAACATTTGATTCAAATGTGTTTTAGCCATTTTTTAACAAAACCGCGTGGTTCGATTGCAGTTTGTATTTTGCAAACTGAATTAAACCATATCAAACTGCATTATGTTACAAATCAAACTTCACTTATCTAACATCCAACCCAAAACTCAAATCTATTATATCTTAACCTTACAATAATGCATAATTTTTTCTTACTTACACTTAGAGTTTCAATTTTAACCTTCTCAAACCTCTCATAGTAGTATCACACATTCTTTCCATCTTCTTTGTGATGTACGTCTCGTTTCTTCTACTTTAATCTCTCCTCTCTTATGCTCTTTCTTTTTCATCTTCTCATTTGTATTTTACTATTTTCTCTTCCAATTACGTTTTTATCACACATTTGGTCTTTAATCTCGCATCTTTTATGTTCTTTTTTTTCATCTTCTCTAATTTCTTCTCTCCTCTATTTTTTCTATTTTACTATAATGTTTTTGTTATTGTTTTATGGTACTGTTTTTTTTCACTTTTGTCTAATTTAATTTTTGTATATTGAATGAGAAGTTTTTATCTAAATATGATGAATTTTGTTGTTATTTGATAATGTATGAATGACTAAATACAAAGTTATGTTGTTTTCTATAGGTGTGATAAAAATCCCTTAAAAGCCAAACCAACCGAACCAACCCAAATCGAATTGATTTGGTTTAATTTGGTTCGGTTTTATTTATAAAAGTCAACTAGCAAACCGCATGCTTCTTTTCTCTTCCGATTAACATGATTTTTAGCGTCAAAACTGCATTACGAACACCCCTAGTAGGTCTCATTGAGCCAAGTCATTTTAATAACTCATTAAGTTTTTGTCTCCAAGGGTACATCTTTGAAAAATCTTACTTTGGACCCACAACAATTGAACAAATAAACACTATCAAACAAGAATAATATATTATTTAATTATAAAATCCTATAAAATAACTTTTCATGCTGAAACAATCCGTGTCGGGTGTAATAAATTGTTTTTCACTCAAATAGTAAAAATCTAAAAAAAACAAATGAAACGTTGGAGAACTCAAGTGAAAAATCATTGTTGGAGATGGTCTCAGTTCACCCAAAGAAATTCAAATCAGAAATAAAATATGAGTTTATATGTATGTATTCTCGGGTAGTCCTGCTTAAGTGCCTTAATCCTTGTAACTAATAACAAACTGCCCAATATCCATATAATGTTTTAATGAATGGGTTCATTATTGTTAGAACAAGCAACCATAAAGTTGGTGAAACTTGGAATGAGGAAATATGCAACTTCTTTGTAGGACACTTATTCAACAAATAGGCAGTTGTGAATATCTCTTCTCCCCATAGCTCATTCGGCAAGTTTTTCCCCTTTAACATGTTTCTCACCATGTTCATAATCGATTGATTCTTTCTTTCGGCTACCCCATTTTGTTGTGGTGTATAGGGTGGTACTACCTGACGTACAATCCCTTTTTGATCACAAAACTTCCCAAAATCATTTGAGACATATTCGCCTCCACCATTCGTTTTATGCACTTTGAGCTTGTGATCACTTTTCCTCTCCACCATGGACTTAAACTTCTTGAACACTTTGAATACCTCATCCTTTATCTTGATTAGTTATGTCCATAACTTCCTACTATAATCGTCGATAAAAGTGACAAAGTATTTATTGCGACCAGTGGAATCTACTTGCATCGGTCTACAAACATCTGAATACACCACCTCAAGGTGATTCTTGGTTCTCCAGTATGCATCATTGTTGAATTTTCCCTTATGTTGTTTAGCTAGCACACATTCTTCACACATTTTAGTTGGTATGTTGATAGATGGCAGCCCTGTTACCATACAGTTCGTTTGCAAATTATTGAGATCTCTAAAACTGAGATGCCCAAGGCGATATTGCCATATCCTCTCTTCTCTACTTGTTGTAGTAGTAAGAAATCTATGCCCCATAGCCTTTTACTCAACCTTGAAGGTTCTATTGGCAACCATAGGCGCTTTAGGGACCAAACCTCCATTTGCATCCAAAATGCGCAACCCTTTGTTTTCCATATGAATCTTGTACCCCTTCTCAAGCAATTGGCCAATACTTATAAGGTTACATTTAATCCCTGGAATATACAAGACATATTTGATCAAGGAATGTCCACCATCCCTTCTCATGATCAAAACATCAATGATATCGTCGGTCATTAAAGTGGTATCATCCGTAAACATTACTTTGTTCTTCATGGCACGACTGATTTTGACAACCCAATCCTTTCTTCCTGTCAAATGAGTTGAACAACACGAGTCCAAATACCACTCCGCACTGTATTGAAATCCTTTCATACTCATCATGATGTCTTCCTCTTCACACAACCGGTCAACCGTATCATTCAATCGGGTGCAGCCCAATTTTTCTACATTCTTTGAGCTGCTACAGCTACTGTCCCGCAGTTGTAAATTGCTACAATTCGCTTTTGTAAACATGACCAAGAGTTTATTCTCTTCATAAAACTCTTACCTTGCAACCTTGGCTTTATCCCCTTGATATTCCTTCTTGTTCGCATTGCATTCTTTTGCAAAATGATTGAACCGTTGACACTTGTAGCATTGCTCCTTGCTCTTGTTAAATCTCTTTCTTTTGCCTCTAAAGTTTCCATAACTACCATGTTTATTGTAGCTGCTCTCACACCTTTGACTCATCGAATTCTTTGAATTTTGGGACTCTTTTCCACATAAATTCTGAAAATTCCCTTTGTTCTTCAAGGGTCATTTTCCTTTTGATCTCTTGTCCTTCTCATTGAAACGAGCTTGCAAAGCTATCTCCACCTTTTCCTTACCGTTATTCCTCTCCTCCGCCTTTGCTCATGAGCCTCAAGAAAACTTTGCATCTCCTCTTTGCTCATTGTCGCAAGATCCTTAGACTCCTCAATCGCCATAACTATGTTATTGAATCTTGGCGTTAAAGAACGCAAGATCTTAGCAACAACATACTGCTCCGTAATGGTTTCTTCTCATGCCTTCACTTGGTTCACCAACCAAGTGATTCTCGTCGCAAAATCTATGATTGTCTCCTTTTCCTTCATTTTAATCAATCAAGTCGTCGTTTGTAAGTTTGTAACCTCACCATCTTCTCTTTGTCAGCCCCTTGTAGCAGTAAATTCATGATCATCAAGCTATGGATAAGCTAGACATTAAATAACAAGAGTCGCCACAATGCTTTTATTGTTTCCAAGGGAAAAGGGAAAAAGTACGAACAAAACCCAAAAGTAAGAAGTTTTCAAATCAAAACTAATAAAATATCAGAGATTACAGGTAAGGGGGTTGGTTACATAGAGGGAAGGTGTTAGCACCCAAAGTGTCCTAGGTACTCCTGGGGAGCCCTTTTTGTGTGCGTATGTATTTGGTACAAAAATGATGTTTACAAACAAATAGAATGGGGGGATGAGAAAAGAATTCATTAATTGTATTTTTGTGTTTGACAAGACCATCGGACTTGTGCCTACGTACCAACATAAAAATGAGGGATCAAAACCTCGTAGTTCGTGATACAAATTTCAAAGTGGATGCATTGCTTTTAACAAAAAAATTAAGTTTGAAAGGCACAAAGGCCTAAAAATGGTTTGAATGAGTTAGTTCTTTTTGGCTATTTGAAAGTTTAAGTCAAGTATAGTTAAGTTTATTTACAAGTTTTATTTAAGAAAAGAAGTTTGAAAATACAATGGCATAAGGCCAAAGTTTCTATCTTTTTCCAAAGTGGTCAAAGTTAGAACAAAATAAGTTCAATAAAAGAAGATTTTGAAAAGGGAGAGAGAGATTTTGAAATTAAAGAAATAGGGAGAATATGAAGAGACTAATCCTATGCACAAAATTAAAAGTTAAGAGTTGAAAATATCTGACCAAATGGGTAGCAATCCAATAGACAAGAATGTCAATAGAAACCCAGAATTCCCTTGGACTTTTAAAATCAAGCAACACACAAATGCACAATTCTATTATCTTGAAGAGCAAAGGCATCAAATAAAGATAGCCACATCCAAGATTTAGCCATTCCATGATCTTCTTCAGATTAGCCCATGTAACAGATGGACTCCACAAGTCACAGGTTCAAAATAACAGCTTCACAATGATCATGTTACAGATGAACTCAGAGGGATCTTGAATGATGTATCAGATGAAGTTTTAAATTGCAAGCACTTGGTTTCACAATAAGTTGGCATTGGCAAAGTCCTTTAGCATAGGAATGTTGCCTAAATTCTAAGTCCATTTGTCCAAGATCAAGCCAACAATCCACACAAAAAGTTTTTTAGGGTTTTTGTTGTTATTATGTACATTAATGGTCAAAGACCACACAAACAAGCAAAGTACACACAAACAAGATATATCACACAATATGGTCCAAATGGACAAAGGGAAAATTGCATTAACATAAACAATTAGAATGGTATGAATAATGGCAAATGAATAAAAACTAAAATTAAATGACATTAAAGTAAATGGCTTGAAGTTAAATGTTAGTTGTTAATGAATTAGAAGTTAGTATTGTTTTGCTTTTTCTTTTCATTTTAATACATTCTTTGGAGAACATTCAACCCACTTGTCACAAGCATGGATCCTTGAGCCAAGACATCTTCCAAAGGAAGGAAAAAGGCCAAGTTTCCACACAATACCATGAAACAGTGGAGACTTATAATCTCACTAACTAGAATGATATGCCTTTTGTGTTACAAATTTAGCGATATGTTAAGCAATCGTAATTGGACTTATGTAGAAGTCACAACTATTTGAGGTCGGGCAATAGAATTTTGGTGTTAATGCATGATAGAGACATAGTATAATGGACTATACTCATGAAACATACCACACACAAAAAGAAATATGCAAAAGAGGTGGCCTAATCTCATCCATACTCATGTTAATTTTTCAATCAACTAGCTTTAGGACTTTGAGATATCATCAGCCAAATGAGATGAATGCATAAAGAATGGGAACAAGATGAAGAGGGAGGGGAATGGATCAAAACTCAAATTGATCAGAGGAGGACTTTTATCAAATTAATATCATCCATTCATTTTGGGAGATGGAATGTACATTCCATCAATCCCCTAAATCCAATGATATTAACTTGACAAAGTCAAATCAACTTTGACCAAGCCCCAACAACAAGAGTCAAACTCAAACAAGTCATCACAATTGGTCAACAAAATTATTTGGCATTTATTCAAATAAAAAAATACTAAAATAAAGCATTTAAATTAAATATGGTTTGTCAAATTCCTATAACCTCATCAAAACACCAAAGAAATGGCCATGAGATTTATCATAGGTCAAGCAAGGTCAAAGGACCTTGGAGAAAAAATTTCAGAATTTTTAAAGACTTAAAAGTATTTTTAAACAATTAAAAATAATCACAAGATCAATTAAATAATGAAAAATATTTATAATGATCGAAAAAATAATTTTAATTCAGAATATGAAAGAGGAAATTATTTGAATTTTTTTGGTGAAACTCTGATTTTTTTGGATCAATATTAAAATTAATACGAATTAATGAAAATAAAAGGATTAAAACAAAAATCAGAAAATATGAAAAAACGAGAGCCGCTTGATCTCCCTCATTAATTGAGGTGGCAGATCAAGTGGACTAGAACGCGCGTTCCATGTTGGAACCTAGTCAGCGCGACACACGCGTGGTAATCAAAACCAACGCCTCAGATTAAAACAAAATGGCAAGATCATGTGGCTGAGAGACGTGTCCGCGCACGGCCGGAGCTGTAGCTCCGGTCTTGTTCTCCGGTGGACCTCACCGGACTGGTCCACCCTCAACCATCGCTAAAATAAAAAAGGAGGACATGATCTGAAAGAAAAAATGGCGTGGAGTACGAATCTGACCTCAATTTGAATTAACTCCACATATATAGAAAGATATGAGGAGTTGAATTTTGAGGTGTGTCAACTGAGTTGCTTCGATTTGACCTCTAAGCAACTCAATCTTCTTGCCTACATTGGTAGGACTTCAGACAACCAAAGATCTAAGAGAATTGAGTAGAATTGAGAGAGAATCGAAGAGATGAAGTTTTCTAAAAATTACCTTCAATACTATGCAGTTCTTGATGTTGCTTGCTCCAAACACGATCCGATCACACTTGAGAAGCTAGCAGGAAGTGATTAGAGAGGTTGCAAGGCTTTGGAACCTAGAGTTCTTGAATCTCCAACAGTTGAGATTCAAACTCAAATTTCAAATTGAAATTTATCAGGTTTTCCTTTGGAATGAGAGGGTTTCAATGGGGGGCAAAGCTGGCGCGCAAGTTGTGTTTCAAATGAACACAGAGGTCATGGATGAATGATATTTGCACACTTTAAATTTTGTCCAAATTTAGAAATGTTGATCGCACGAGTGCATGGGCATGTGCAGGCCCATGATGCAATGCAAAAAGGTCCAAAATCAATCCAAATGAAGTCCGAATGGAAGCTTGATTGGCAAGGCAAAGTGAACTGAAGTTTTGAAGTTTGACTCTTTCCAACTATGGAGTCCTGTTAAAGCCATCCACAGACCTAGCAAACCTCATCCAAAATGCATGAACTTGGGTTCTTTGGAAAGCTTGGATCAAGGGGAACAAGTTTTATGTTCAACACTTTTTAATTTGGAGCTTGGAACATGGATATTTTTGAGGTGGAAGTTTGGAAATTTCAACATGTTGAAAATGTTTCTAAGTGTCAAGCCATACATCTCAATATTCCACCTTGCTTAACTTTTTATGTGAGCTTAAAATGAAAACAGTGTCTTCATCAAAGTTGTAGCTCTTTCAAATACCTTAAAAATGGTCACCAATTTCATGTAATTTGGATTTGGAATGATAGAGTTATGCATTCTTGAGGTTTGGAAAAATCACTTGTTCAATGGTATAGGTAAAAAATGACCTATAATGTAACCTCATATCACATGCTCATAAAAGTTGAATTAGCTCTCACTCCAAACATCAAATTGGAAGTAGACATCTTGAACGTGATTGTGGAACTTGGAAATCTTTCATCTCATAAAAATTGAGCAAGTTATATCCTTGGGAAGTTGACTTTCAAATTAGGGTTTAGACAAAATGACCTATAATGTTTCCATGTAGAAAATGATTTTCCAAGCAAAACCAGATCTAGGTCTAAACATGAAAGTTGTTTGGAATGTCATTTAGAGTAAATTTTCTCTTGGAATCATTTTCATATGGTGAAAATTGTAGGCGATAATGTCTAGGGAGATCCAGTTTTGATCAGATGAATTCATCTGGCCAACCACCATCAACCAACTTACTAACCTTCAATTCTCTTGACTTTCTTGGCTCATGGTAGATCACATATGCATAATATGATGAATTTTGAAGTATCCCTTGAGAGATTTAATCAAATGGTAAGATAGCTTATTGGAGAAGTTACTCAAGATACCCAGTCAAACTAGGGTTTCCAAGGAAAATCACCTCCACACTCTTGAAGAAAACTTGATCAATATAACATGTAGGAATCAATAGAACTCATATATGATGCTTATAACCATTCTTTGATCAATTCATAGTTGTGATCTTTGTTATGAGGGTCTCAAACCCTGGGTATGAACTTGATAGATCAATGGTGATCATGCCCTACCTACAAAAAAGTTAGGCAAATGCAAAGACATAGTTTTGGTAATTTGGTTAGTAAAATGGTAATATACAAGTATAATACAATTACAAAGTGCTTGGTGATCTCTCCCAAAACAAACCCAATGAATGAGGGGTAAGGAGAATGCCAAGGTATGATCCCAATGCTAATGCTTATGATGAAATTGCATGAGGGATCTTAGGGTCAAAATTAGGGTCTTACAACTGTCCCTATTTAAGGACGTTCTAACTGAGGAGGTGAAGGTTAAAATATTCATGTCGACTCAGTAGAATGGGCTTAAATAACAACATATAGAAACAAATTTTGGTCCCTAAGAGACCTCGTGATGCATATGACATGAATGCAAAAGTTAATGCCCTGTGGGGAAATATTGCTACAAAGGAAAAGGAATCAGAGAGACCGAAAATCCACATGAGTATAATGCATTCCGTAAGGAAAACTCACTGGGGAGACAGAGACTCTGGAGGGAAAACGAGTTATGCGTAGGCCAGGTGATGCGTGCTTTTCGCAAGTATACGAACACGTCAGATTAATATAAAAGATTGTCGAATCCACAGAGACCAAGTGTCAATCTATCATTATCTATTGTTATGGTGTTTATCTAAGGTAATCAAAATAAGGGTTTTTAGAGTGTGCAATGAAAAGTAAAGTGTTGAATAAAGTTCAATTAATAAAGACAGACTCGAATGTAATTCACATAATCAATTAATAATCCAAGTACTTGCTAATAGAATTACTTATGGACAGTGTTTCCTACTTTGAAAAGAACCAATTTAACAGGAATTATCGGTTTCGCGTATTTAGAACCGAGTTGTACTCCCTAATCAAACCCTCTTATTGTCACTTATAAAAAGGCACGCTATGCATTAGAGTAGTAAACCTATTTTTAAGAAATATAGTATCTTGACTAAGTTGAAAAGTATTTTAACCTGGATTTCTTAACCAAAAGAGGTTCTCACGAATCAGACTCTAAACTTATAAACGCGTCCGAAAATAGTTTTAAAATCACTTTTCTTCTTAAGTTAAAAACTCCTAATGTACTAAACAAAGCGCTTTCGCTGTATTTGAAATAGTTAAAAACAACTAAGTTTAAAAAGACGTTGGACGGCTTTCGATCTTACCCAACGGAGATTAAGTGAGGGAAAACTTAAGTTGAAAGTCAAAATAGCCCTTAAGTGTTTCTACGAACAATTGTACGGATTATCGGTTCAATTACGATCCTTACATTCTAACCTTTATAGATTTAGTTAGACATGGTAAGGTAAAGGTGCATTTTAATTTAAATAAAAGTAGTGCAAGTGCGGAAAGTAAATAAAAGTAGTGCGAGTGCGAGAAATAAATGAAAGTAGTGCGAGTGCGGAAAATAAATGAAAGTAGTGCGAGTGCGGAAAATAAATAAAGTAATGCGAGTGCGAGAAATAAATAAAGTAAAGACAGTGTGGGGAAATAAATAAAGGTAAGCAATAAAAACCTGCTCCAATTGGAGGGTTGAATAAAATGCGAAACAGAAATAAAAATGGCGGCAGGATTAACTTCCTTCCAAAGTGCTCCAAACTCGATTACAGACTCGATCACAGACTTGATTACACAATTGTGGTAACACCCCAATGCGAAGCGATTACCACTTTAAAATACTGAATATATGCCTAAGTGAAACTAAGTTTGCTCTAAGTTTGGATGCTTAAACAAATGAAAACGAGTCTGTATTTATAGGCAAGGAAAATAATGGAAATGACAAGGATGCCCTTCAGTTTGAAATTGGGAAGGAAAAGCTTTCTTCCTGTGGCGCCCAAGTGGAGGTAGTGGGGAACATGGCAGTTGAGGGAAGTTGAGTTGTGATGCGTCATGGCTAGACCCATGGCGCCAGCCACAGTGGGAGCCACAAGTGCAAAATGCTGAATTTTAGTCTTTTTAGCTCGTTTTCAATCCTTTTCTCGATCGTGGCTCTGATTAGACTGAAAACCTGAAAACAAAGAGAAACATAGTAATAACATAACAAAATAATAATAAAACCATTAAAATGCATGCGAAATCGGAGTCGAAAATACGGTGAAATTCAGTGTCATCAAATTCTCCCACACTTAAACCCTTGCTTGTCCTCAAGCAAAACACTAAAAAGTTCATAGAAGAAAAACTGGTGTCAACGAGTGATTCGGGCTAGAAAGGCTTCTAAGTTTTATTCGGGATGCAGTGATAGGTACTAACTGAGTGAACTAAGGGTATCATGATGACACTTATCCGTAAACACGGACGTAAACTCCATTCCTATATTAACCAACCCATATTATCCCACAATACCTAGGCATGCCTCTTCATCTCTTTTTGTGTTCTTTTCATTCAGGCGCAATCACATTAAGCCCGTTATCCGTACATGCTTCATAGCAGAGTGACCTGTTAGTGATTATGATCCAAACATGGGGTTCCTGGCACATAAATTTGTGTAAACCCTTTTATTTGACCCAACTCCAGTTGTGGGGGATCGGATCGTAATCCGCCCTACCGAGTTCAGTGCCAGATACCTCTGAACCGAATAACAGCGGGTGAGTTTTTCTTTTTCTTTCTTTTTTTATTTTTGTAGAATTTTTTTACAACTTTTTGGTTTAAATGACTTTGTGAGGGTCACCTATATCGGGGTTGCCTTTTTCTTTTCTTTTATTCATTTCACTGGATCATTCACTTATGTTCATCGGTCCCTTACGTAGAGGATCCGTAGGGCGGAGCTGACTGCTGGAATAAACTACTGAGGACTTATACTGAAATGATGATTAAGGCCATGGTATATGGGGTTTTGGGAGTGATTCCTATATTCATGAAGTCTATAGTGCTAAAACAATACCGATGTTTCAAAAAGTTCTCCCAAGTCACCGCATCCTTACTCAAACTCGTCTTTAAAACCCAAAAACTTTCAGAATAACACTGTTTTCTTTTGCAAAAAATTTTTTGGTAGGGCTAAAGGAATGGGGAGATTAGACTGTACTAAAGATACACTATACTGGTGACTCGTCAGACTCATGCATTATCTAAAACACTCAAACTAAAAGCAAAATGAAATAAAGTAAACAACTAAAAAGCAATAAAAATAAACAAACTAACTAAAAACAGCAAAGAAAAATAGAAAGCGATAAAGTCTCCTCCCACACTTAAATCGAACATTGTCCCCAATGTTTTGAAATAAGATAAGGGGAGAGTAACCTGGCATCCTACTGCTGACCACTGGTTCCTTCGCCATCCTGAGGGTGACGACGGGATCGGCTGCGACGACGGTCTCTCTGATCCATCCTGGCCTGTAAGGCATCCTGAGCAGTCCTCACCTCTCGAAGGTTGCTTAAAATGGAACCCCAAGTGGCCTCTATCAGCGCTGAATGTTGACGGTGGTAGTTAAGATCAGGGGGTATGATATCAACAGCTAGGTAATCAACAAAGTCTGCATACCATGGCACGTTACTTATAGCTAAGGATATTTTGAAGTGCTCATGAGGGCCTAGGATATCGTCTTCAATGGTTTCTAATTTAACTATCAGTCTATCATAGGCAAAATCATCATTTATGGGTACTAAGTTTGGTTTCAGGTGTTCTAGCCTAGAAAGGTGATCAACTACTACATTTTCAGTGCCTTTTTTATCTCTTATATCTAAATCAAACTCTTGTAGTAATAGAATCCATCGGAGTAACCTGGGCTTGGCATCTTTTTTACTTAATAGGTAACGAATGGCAGCATGGTCGGTGTAAACTATAATTTTTGCTCCTACTAGATAAGATCTAAATTTGTCTATACCGAAAACTACAGCGAGTAATTCCTTTTCAGTTGTTGCGTAGTTGAGTTGGGTAGCGTCTAGGGTTCTACTGGCATAATAAATTGCATGTAATTTTTTATCTTTCCTTTGTCCTAGAACGGCTGCAACCGCATAATCACTAGCGTCGCACATTATCTCAAAAGGTTCTGACCAATCAGGGGGTTTCATAATGGGTTCTGATATTAACGCTTGCTTTAAAAGATTAAATGCTTCATTACATTTTTCATCGAAAATAAATTCAGCATCTTTCATTAAAAGACCAGTTAAGGGTTTAGTTATTTTGGAGAAGTCCTTGATAAAACGCAGGTAGAATCCAGCGTGTCCAAGAAAACTACGGACCTCTCTAATAGTTTTGGGTGGTTTTAGGTTTTTTATAACTTCTATCTTAGCTCTATCTACCTCTATACCTTTTTCGGAAACTATATGTCCTAAAACAATTCCTTCGGTTACCATGAAATGACACTTTTCCCAGTTTAGCACGAGGTTCACCTTCACGCATCTCTCCAGGATTTTCTCAAGGTTAGCACGACAATTGTGGAAATCAAATCCGCAAACCGAGAAATCATCCATAAACACTTCCATGATACCATCTAGGTAATTTGAAAAGATTGACATCATGCAGCGTTGGAAAGTAGTTGGGGCATTACAGAGGCTGAATGACATTCGTCTGTAGGCAAAAGTTCCATACAGCAATAGATAAGGCTTGGAACGGAGTTCCAACCTCATCCTCAGCTTCCACATAGGAGAAAGATGACAGATGGCTGACCAACAGCGCTTTCTCACCTCCCACAGTCACCAACTTGCCATTCTTGACAAACTTGAGCTTCTGGTGCAGAGTGGAAGTAACAGCTCCTGCTTCATGAATCCATGGCCTTCCCAACAAACAGTTATAGGCTAGGTGAATATCTATTACCTGGAAAGTAATCTAAAAATCACTTGGACCTATCTTGACTGGAAGGTCCACTTCTCCAATGACTGTCTTGCGCGAGCCATCGAAGGCTTTGACAATTACTCCACTATACCTCATGGGATCTCCTTGATAAGATAACTTTGACAATGTTGATTTTGGAAGCACATTGAATGACGACCCAGTATCAACTAGCACGTTTGACAAAGCATCTTCCTTGCAGTTCATTGAAATATGCAAAGCCATATTGTGATTTCTTCCCTCCTCAGGGAGTTCTTCATCGCAAAAGCTCAAATTGTTGCATGAAGTGATGTTAGCTACAATGTGATCAAAATGAGCCACGGTAACATCTTGCTCCATGTATGCCTATTCTAGAACTCTCTGGAGTACTTCTCTGTGTGCTTCAGAATTCAAAAGCAGAGACAGCACAGAAATCTTAAGGGAGTCTAGAGCAACTGCTTAACCACGTTAAATTCACTCCTCTTGATTAGTCGGAGTACCTCATTATCATCACTATTGGATTTAAAATTGCTGGATTCACCAGACTTATCCCTTGAACAACCAACAGGATCTACACTAGGCACCTCCGCCTTCTTACCAACAATCAATTCTTCTCTATTCTTCGGGATCACCGGTCCAAAAACTCAACCACTTCGGGTCACCTTCGTAACATCTGCAATGCTCACTACTGAAATGGTCGTAGGAAACGGGACCTCTTGACCTTTCTCTATCATCGTAGCATTGTACTGGTACGGTACAGCCTTATCATATGCATACGAGACTAGGCCCGCCAACCGTATTACCAACGGCGAAACTGATTTATTGCTGACATTCTGGTTACTGCTGTTATCATACTGAATCACCAACCGCTCTGGTTGCTTGAAAACTGGAACAATGACATTAACATCGTCATCTACATGACGGGATTGAACAATCTGGATCATGCCTTCATCCATCAGGCGCTGGATGTCCCTTTTCACGACAACACACCCCCTTGGGTTCACGCTACAAATATCACAACCTTCGTGATCATGTTCACAGTCACTCACCAAACAGATATCTTTGTGCATCTGCACCAAAGACCTTCGGATGAACCAGACATCAAAAACTTTAAATTCACCAAGACAGCCGTCCACCATGTTCACTGAAGAATTCCCATGGGCGGGCAAGGGATTAGCTTTCACATTTGGCGCGCGGTCTTCAAAAGACACCATGCCACTCATCATAAGCTTTTGCACCTCGTACTTCAGCGGATAACAGTTCTCAATATCATGCCCAGGTGCACCCTGGTGAAAAGCACAGCGAATTTCAGGTTTAATCCACCAAGGAAGTGGTTCTGGTATCTGCAGTGGATTCCTCGGTTGAATCAAATTCTTGAGGACTAAAGATGGGTATAGTTCTGCGTATGACATAGGAATCGGGTCGAAAGAGACCTTCTTCCTCTCGAAGTTCTGTTGCTGGTGATGAATGTTGGTGGAATTGTTGTTGTTGTAGGTGTTTGTTCTTTGTTGCGGTTGTTGTTGACGTTGATTTTGATACCTCTGTTGTTGTTGTTGTTGTTGAATTGGTGTTGCTGGTTGATTGGAGAATACAGGAATGACGAATGATACTTGATGATTATGGTGTTGACGGGGTGGTAAATTTCTTCTGACTTGAGGCCTCCTCTGCCTCCCATTTTTTATTGTGTTCGTTTCACTGTCCTTCCTCTTACTGAAACTACTCACATACTTCTTGCTAGTCGACGCCTCATCTTTCGACAATCGTCCTTCACGGACCCCCTCTTCAAGTCTCATCCCCATATTTACCATTTCGGTAAAATCACTAGGGGCACTGGAAATCATACGTTCATAGTAAAATGAACTCAGGGTTTTGAGAAAGATCTTCGTCATCTCTTTCTCCTCCAAAGGAGGAGTGATCTGGGCAGCCAACTCCCTCCAACGCTGGGCGTACTCCTTGAATGTCTCATTATCTTTCTGAGACATGGACCTCAGTTCGTCCCTATCTGGTTCCATATCCACGTTGTATTTATACTGTTTCACAAAAGCCTCACCTAGGTCATTGAAAGTGCGGATGATTGCACTATCTAACCCCATATACCATCGGAGTGCAGCACTTGTCAGGCTATCCTGGAAATAGTGAATCAGCAGCTGGTCATTATTTGTCTGGGTTGACATCTTGTGGGCATACATCACAAGATGACTGAGTGGATAAGAATTTCCCTTATACTTCTCAAAGTCAGGCACTTTGAATTTGACTGGGACTTTGACATTGGGCACTAAGCACAGTTCAGCAGCACTCTTCCTAAAAAGATGTTTGCCTCTCAGCGTTTTCAGTTCCTTGCGCAGCTCAAGGAATTGGTCCTTCATCTCATCCATCTTCTCATAGACATCCGGGCCCTCATATGGCTCGGAGTGATAGATGGTGTTTTCTACACGCGGCAAAGCGTGCATAACGGGAGGTGGCACAGACATGACCGGGCTAGATGCCGACATGGAAGCAAAAGTGGGAGCGAAACCCTCTGGCACAAAATTAGGTGGCATTCCCCAAGGGAATCCAGCAGGCAGATTCGGAGCGAAGTGGGCGGTGGCAGCAGGCACAGTAGAGGTAACCACTTCAGAGATGACAGTCCTCGCGGGAGGAGTTGCAAGAGTTGGAGAAGCTTAGCTCTAGGCAGCAAGAACTGACTCCATCATGGCAGTCAGTCGGGCAATCTCCTCTTTAAAGTCTAGGTTCTCTTGCTCAAGGTGTTCCATGATCTTTGGACGATTAGCTCTGGTGTTGTACCGGTGAGTCAGCTTGGCTAAAGCACAGAAGAACACCAATCAGACACCTGGCAAAAACCTGCTTATGCAAATGATGCATGAAATGCAATGCTTGATTATTTTCCAAGGAACTTACTATATCATTTGCAAATATATAAAAAATTGAAATGGAAATTGCAATAATTTGATATGACCAAAAATCTCTTTTTATTTATATAAATTGGAAGGATTACACTGAGTAAAATTTCAAAAACCAAAATAAAAGATACAAGAGAAAAGGAGACTAGTCATCCTAAGGATCCCTAACAACAATGTCAGAAGATATGGATGAAGGCACGTACTTCCTTCGAATGCGACGAATCTCGGTCTCAAAAGAAGCCTTCATCTGAGTCTTCTCGAGGACAAGCTGGTCAACAATCTTCTTCCAAGCAACGGAAGGCTAAGACATGCTAGAAGATGAAACCTCTGGCTCTCTCTATCTCTTCGTCACTCAGTCTTCAAGTAGCTCAATCAGTGCATCTTTGTCTTTAGACTCCAATAGAAACTCTTCATGCTTCTTGCTTAAAGCATGGAAACGCTCTTCCCACGTATCTTTCTCTTGCTTCATCTTGATGAGTGCGTCTTCCAACTCCTCTACATCTTGGTTAGGGAGAGTTAATGGCTCAACCAACACCATAGACATAGGTCTTTCACAAGGATAGGGCATCTTCAACTCCATAGCTCTCTTCTTCACCCAAAGAGTGTAAGCTTCCAAAGATACACAATTGCGTGAACCAAGCTCGGATCTTCCTTTCCTATGCACATTATGCCAAGCATGCACAATCTTCTGCTTCAAATGTTGGGGATCTTTACCCTCTCGATATAAAAGACCTTCTACCAAAGTGTTATTAGGCTTGTATCTCAAGGGGAACCCAAGTTGACGACGAGCCAAAGTAGGGTTGTAGCTAATTCCTCCTTGGGTACCAATGAGAGGCACATTAGAGAATTCACCACAACTATAAATAATCTCCAAAATGCTTAAAGACGGATCATACCAAACTATATCATCATTAGTGAGAGACATAAGTCTCTGAGACCACCTTAGACATTGTTTGTTTTCCACAAAAGCAGGCGTCTGAGGCAAGTGTGAAATAAACCACTTGTACAGAAGAGGAGTACAACAGACAATAGTTCCACCACTTTTAGAATTCCTTAGATGCAAAGAGAAATACATATCACCCAACAAAGTAGGCACAGGATTCCCAATCAAGAAAAGTCTAATGGCGTTAACATCAAAAAAACCGTCAATGTTAGGGAACAAAGCTAATCCATAGATGAGAAACACAAAGATAGCTTCAAAAGCATCCATACTACCAGCTTGAGCAAAAGTGGTAGCTTCCTTGATGAGGAAAATAGATGGCAATCCAAATAACCCTCCTTTCTTCACCCAATGAGCCTTTATCTCAGACTTCTTCAAGTGAAGAGCTTCAGCAATAATACTAGATTGGGGAATCTCCTCCAATCCATTAAAGGGTACTCTACTAGAAACAGGTATCCCCAAAAGATGAGAATACTCCTCCAAGGTAGGCCCAAGCTGAAAATCTGGGAAAGTGAAACAATGGTAGAGAGGATCATAGAACTGCACCAATACGCTCAACAATCCTTCCACTACATCAACAGACAAGATGGACAAAAGCTTCCCATGACGTTGTTTGAAGTCCAAGGGATCTAATATAAAAAATGCTAGCTTCCTTAACTCTTTCAAATCTGGACATCTGAAACTGTACTTCTTAGTGTTCCTTCGTCCATAATCCATGGTCTGAAAATATTTGCAAATGATACCTCATTTCCTTGAAATTTTGTGTGATGAATGTTATGATGCACATGAATGCATGAATGCGTGAATGCAACAATCACAAGTAAGGGATCACACACAAGGCAAACAAAGGTCAAGGGATGAATCAAGTCATTGTCAAGTTCAATCATCCATTTTGGTGGATTATGGTTTACACCTTATCAACAGCCAAGTTCCATTGATATTGACAAGACTTGATTGGATCAACCAAGAATCAAGGGTTTGTTGAAAGTCACAAGCATGGAGTCTGGGTAAGAACCATCCCAAAGGAGTGAACTAAGGATAAAAACCTGTAGATCATGTTCTAAAAAGTTCCCAGAGTCTTAATTCCATCTATCGGATATTACAAGTTAAGATGACTGACTCATCGACCCATAATATTCTCAAGAGAAACTCGTCTGAGTGTAGTATCGCGTAACAACTGTTATCAAGTCTACACCTGAACAGTTTCTGCACTACGTCCTAAATAGGCCAAGATGGGTTAGGTGTTCTAAGGTCCTCAACTTCTCAGACCCAATTAGAAATAGCAATGCCTAACCATAAATACTTGCGTGACATTTCCAAATCCAAAGGAGTCTCCACTGAGCAGATGGATATCAAGCCAACTTGTTAAGGACTACTCCACACAAGTCGAACATGACTATACCATCCTCCTATCTTAATTGCACTCAAGTTCGGGTTAGAACTTATCTCACCACTCAGAGATCACCAAGCACAACAAGCAGATTATATCACACTTACATATATACAAACATCACATTTATACAAATATATCTACACAAAAAGTAGGCTAAACCCACTGGAGACTACTCCCTAGCAGAGTCGCCACTTAATTTTTGTAACGGGAAATTCATGATCATTAAGCTATTGACAAGCTAAAGATCAATTAACAAGAGTCGCCACCGCGCTTTTATTGTTTCCAAGGGAAAAGGGAAAAAGTATGAACAAAACCCAAATAGTAAGAAGTTTTCAAATAAAAACTAATAAAAGTCAGAGATCACAGGTAAGGGGGTTGGTTACACAGAGGGAAGGTGTTAGCACCCAAAGTGTCCTAGGTACTCCTAGGGAGCCCTTTTTGTATGCATATGTATTTTGTACAAAGTGATGTTTACAAACAAATGGAATGGAGGGATGAGAAAAGAATTTATTAATTATATTTTTGTGTTTGACAAGACCTTCGGTCTTGTGCCTACGTACCAACATATAAATGAGGGACCAAAACCTCGTAGTCCGTGCTAGAAATTTTAAAGTGAGTATATTGGTTTTAACAAAAATTAAGCTTGAAAGGGACAAAGGCCTAAAATGGTTTGAATGAGTTAGTTCTTTTTTGCTTTTTTGAAAGTTTAAGTCAAGTATAGTTAAGTTCATATACAAGGTTGATTTAAGAAAATAAGTTTGAAAATGCAATGGCATACGGCCAAAGTTTCTATCTTTTTTGTAAAAATGGTCAAAGTTTAGAACAAAATAGTTCACACAAAGAAATTTTGAAAATGGAGGGAGAGATTTTGAAATTTAAGAAATGGGGAGAAGATGAAGAGACTACCCTATACACAAAAATTTAAAAGTTTAAAGTTGAAAAGATCTGACCAAATGGGAGCAATCCACTAGACAAGTGTATCAATAGAAACCCAGAATTCCCTTGGACTTTTTAATTCAAACAACACACAAATACACAACCATATCAATCTTGAAGACCAAAGGCATCAAATAAAGATGGCCTCATCCAAGCTTATCCACTTCATGATCTTCTTCAAAATAGCCTATGTAGCAGATGAATTCCACAAGTCACAGGTTCAACATAACAACTTCACAATGATCAATGTTGTAGGTGAATCTGGAAAGGTCTTGAATGATGTATCAGATGAATTCAAATTTCCAAGCTCTTGGTTCTTCAATAAATTGGCATTGGCCAAGTCCATTAGCACAGGAATGTTGCCTAAATTCTAAGTCCAATTGGGCAAGATCAAACCAACAGTCCACTCAAATGTCTTTTAGGGTTTTTGTTATTATTATGTACATTAATGGTCAAAGACCAATCAAACAAACAAAGCAACAAAGTATATCACACAATATGGTCCAAGTGGACAAAGTGAAAATTGCATAAACATAAACAATTAGAATGATATGTACAATGACAAATGATAATAGAACAATAAAAGTAAATTTCATTAAAAGTAAAAGCTTGAAAGTAAAAGTTAATGGTTAGTAAGTTAATAGTTAGTTTTGTTTTTCTTTTTGATTTCAAGACATTCTTTGAAGAACACTCAACCCACTTTCCACAAGCATGGATCCTTGAACCAAAACATCTTCCAAAGGAAGGAAAGAAGGCCAAGTTTCCACATTAAACATACCACACACAAAAAATATGCAAAGGTGTGGCCTAATCTCATCCATACTCATGTTAATCTTTCAATCAACTAGCATTAGGACTTTGAGATGTCATTGGCCAATTGAAAATGAATGAATGAAGAAGGGAAATTAGATGAAGAGGGAAAGGGATGAATGAGATCACAAATTGTTCAAAGGAGAACTTTTACCAAATTAATATTATTCATTCATTTTGCGAGATGGAATGTACATTCCATCAATCCCCTAATTCCAATAATATTAACGTGACAAAGTCAAATCAACCTTGATCAAGGCCCAACAACAAATGAGAAACTCAAATAAGTCAATCCAAATGGTCAACACAATTAAAATGGCATTTATTCAATTAAAAATATTAAAATAATGCATTAAATTCAAATATGTTTTGTCCAAATCCTAAAATCATATCAAAACACCAAATAAATGGCCATGTGGTTTATCATAGGTTAAACAAGGTCAAAGGACCTTGGATAAAAAAATTCATAATTTTTGGACACTTAAAAATATTTTTAAACAATTAAAAACAAATGAAAAATCAATTAATTCATGAAAAATCAATTAATTCATGAAAAATATTAATAATGATCCAAAAAATAATTTTAATTCAGAATATGAAAGAGAAAAATATTTGAAATTTTTTGGTGAAAGTCCCATATTTTTTGGATCAATATTAAATTTATTATGAATTATTGAAGAAAATGGAATTAAATGGAAATTCAGAAAATACAAAAATACGTGGACCATCAGATCTCCCATATTAATTGAGGTGGCAGATCTGATGATCCACAGCGCGTATTCCACCAACACCTTAGTCAAGCACGCTGCAAACATGGTAATCAAAAGGAATGGCTGAGATTAAAATATAGGAGTTGGATCACATGGTTTAGACCAAAGACACCTCATCACCGGAGCCAGAGCTCCGGTTGTCTTCTCTAGCGAGCTTCGTCGGACTGGTCATCATGAACCATCACCAAAATTTCAAACAGGGACATGATTTTAAAGAGAACACATCACTGAGCACGAATATCACCTCCATTTCTTCCAATTCCAACTATATTTAGAGATATGTGGAATTGAAAAATGAGGTTCATGATCTGAGTTGCTTCGATTTAGCTTCAAAGCAACTCAAACACCTTGCCTACATTGGTAGGACTTCTGAAATTCTGGCGTAGTCGGAATTCAGATGTTCTACTCCAAGTCATGCCATCTGATCCAACATTGTAACTAATGCAGTAAGATAGTTAACACATTAAAATCCCTGAACTGACTCACTCTTTCACAGATGTCACGACATCTCCTTCTATGTCACCCTAGAGGGAAGGAACCCCTAGTCCTGTGCATCTGGTATACAAACTCAACAGAGATCAATCATAACACTCACTTCTGTTGTTTTCCTACACATGTTATCTGCACGATGTCTTAATATTGATCATCTGTTACATTACTCCAGTGTGCTTGCCTTTTACTTGTATTTCCTGAATTAAAGGTTGAATACATTAATCTAATTACCACTTATTAGATTGCTAACAAATAGGCTATTTGTTAGGTTCATTAATTGCAGGGCAGTAGTTGGTTTCCTGGATTTTAACTCAGCTGTTGGATTCCTAAAGAATAGCCTGAGAAAAATACTGAAACAGAAAAACTAATCATCCTACACTTTAGCACATGCTGTCAGGAATGAATGTCACAACATTCAGTTTGACAGTCAGAATATATACATCATGCTATTCTGTTATGTTCTTGAGAACCAGACGGTGCTAAAGTTGTTGTACTGTAGAAGACCAACCAGTCTCTAATTCAGTATCAGCATACATGAACAACTGTCTAGACATCCAGTTTGACAGTTTCACAATGATCCTTTGGCCAGATCTGTTTTCCACTTGGAAACCAGACTTAAATATATACTGAACTGAAGCATAAAACCAACCTGCCTATTATTCAGTATAAGCTGTCAATGATGAATGTCACGACATTCTGATTGACATACAACCAGAAGGCTATGTATCAGGTCTGTTATTATCTTGGTAGGCAGACTGAAATACACGCTTAGTTATGGCATACAGGATTATAACATATGCAGAAGGAAAACAAACACAGGAAATTGTTAACCCAGTTCAGTTCAACATGACCTACGTCTGGGGGCTACCAAGCCAGGAAGAAGATCCACTATTAGCAGTATTAATTCAGAGTTAAACTCCCCCGTTTACAACTCTTCACTTAATCCCTACCCAATGCAATCTATACCTAGGAACTCCTAGATAGAAACCTCCAGTTTCCATTCCTATCACTACAAATACAATGTAATGTTAACCAACTTGAACTTGCTTCACAGCTTCATTCAAGAACATAATCACTCTTGCCTACAGGCTTTGAGTTACAAATACTCTCAGCTTTTACCACTGAGAAACACATGGTAACCTTCCCACAGATTGGGAGGTTTACCTCACACACACCCCTAAGTTTTCATTCTATGAGGCTTACAAAAACTAGGTTACAATGTGCTATTTATAACCTAATCACCCAACTGGATTTGGGCCTTCAGAAATCGCAGCAAACTTGTGCTTTGCTGTTACAAATACAGCAGAACATTTCTGCTACAAACAAGGTCTTCAATCCTAGAATCTCTCCATATATATCTCCTTATTTTGAGCCTATATATATTCTGATTGAGTCTTTTAAGACCTCCACATGGGAGTTAGGATATTCACCAAATATCCTTACTAATCCCAGAATATATACTGAATTAATTAATTCAGTTTTCTACACATGAGCGATGTCACAGACATGATGTTGTGACATCGTACATGACATGTTGGTCCAGATGTTGAACTTCTTCAACCCAACATATTAAAACAACAGAGATGATTCCATTATTTGTTTTACAAAATTAATGCCAATCCTAAGGTATTAACAACTTCAGACAACACAAGAACCAATGGAATTGAGCAAGAAACAAGGAGAATCGAAGAGATCAAATTTTCTGCAAATTACCTTCAATGGAGGTCTGAGCTTGCTAGATCTTGATCTGAATCGTGCTTTGCTTCACTTCAATTGCTTGCAGAAGAGGAATGGAAAGGCTTAGAATCAATGAACTCCTGGAGAATTGAATTCCAAAACAATGGAGATTCAAGCTCAAATTCAACTGAATTTATCAGGGTTATCCTCTTAATGTGAAGGGTTTTTAATGGAGATTCAAAGTTGGCGCAGTGTGTGTGTTAATTCTGAGCATAAGCAACTGTATTTATAGGGGAATTGGATGATATTTGCACACTCACTTTCACTTTCCAAAATTGGCAAATGATGAAAGCATGGTACATGCGCGCGCATAGGCCCATGAAATGATTGTTTGAAAGTCCAAAATGAAGTTCAGATTCTTTGGAGATGGATTGGATTGCAAGGCAATTGAGCATTGTCATTTTAAGTTTGACCCATGCCACAAGATACCAGCATGTTTAAGCCATGCGCAGCCTATGCATTTCTCATCCAAAATGCATGAATTTTAGCTCTTTAGAAAGGTGAGATCAATAGGAACAATTTTGATGTTGAACACTTTTTCATTTGGAGCTTGGAACTTAGAGATATTTGAGGTGGAAGTTTGGAAAAATTTGACATATCAAAAATTTTCTACATGTCAAGCCATATGTCTCAATATTCCACCTTGCTTAACTTTTTATGGGAGATTCAAATGAGAAATGTGTCTTAATCAAAGTTGTATCTCTCTCAAATACCTTCAAAGGGTCACTAATTTCATGTCATTTGGATTTGAAATGATAGAGTTATGCATTTTTTAAGTTTGGCAAAATCACTTTATCAATGGTATAGGTCAAAATTGACCTATAATGTAGCCTCATATCACATGTTCAAAGAAGTTGAATTTTCACCCACTCCAAACATAAAAGTTGAATTAGACACATTTAATTTGATTTTTCAACTTGGAAATCTTTCATCTCATAAAAATTGAGCAAGTTATGGCCTTGGGAAGTTGACTTTCAAATTAGGGTTTAGACAAAATGACCTATAATGTTTCAACATAGAAAATGATTTTACAAGCAAAACTAGCTCTAGATCTCAACATGAAAGTTGTTAATAATGTCATTTAGAGTAAGTTTTCTCTTGGAATCATTTTCATATGGTGCAAAGTGTAGGCGATAGGGTCTAGGGAGACCCAGTTTCGATCAGATGAATTCATCTGGCCGACCACCATCAACCAACTTGCTCATTTCCAAATCTCTTGACTTTCTTGGCTCATGGTAGATCATATATGCATAAGATTATGAAATTTGAAGTGTACCTTGAGAAATTTTATCAATTGGTGAGATAGCTTGTTGGAGAAGTTACTCAAGATACCCAGTCAAACTAGGGTTTCCAAGGCAAATCACCCTCAAACTCTTGAAGCAAACTTGATCAATATAGCATGTAGAGAACATTGGGACTCATATATGATGCTTATAACCATTCTTGAATCAATTATTGATTGTGATCTTTGTTCATGAGGGTCTCAAACCCTAGATGTGATCAATGAATCAAGGAGATCATGTCCCTTACCTACAAAAGAGTTAGATAGATACAAATGCATATTTTTGGTATTTTGGTTAGTAAAATGATAATATACAAGTATGATAATCACAAAATGCTTTGTGATCTCTCTCAAAACAAACCCAATGATAAGGGGTAAGGAGGATGCCAAGGTATGATCCCAATGTTAATGCTTATGATGAAATTTCATGAGGGATCTTAGGGTCAAAATTGGGGTCTTACACATATTAATTTTAATATTGATCCAAAAAATATGAGAGTTTCACCAAAAAAAATTCAAATAATATTCTCTTTCATATCCTGAATTAAAATTATTTTTTGGATCATAATTAATATTTTTCATGATTTAATTGATTTTGCATTACTTTTAATTGTTTAGAAAAAACTTTTAAGTCTGTAAAAATTCTGAAATTATTTCTCCAAGGTCCTTTGACCTTGTTTGACCTATGATAAATCTCATGGCCATTTATTTGGTGTTTTGATGAGGTTTTAGGAATTTGACAAACCATATTTAATTTAAATGTCTTATTTTAGTATTTTTAATTTGAATAAATGCCAAATAATTTTGTTGACCAATTGTGATGACTTGTTTGTGTTTGACTCTTGTTGTTGGGCCTTGGTCAAGGTTGATTTGACTTTGTCAAGTTAATATCATTGGATTTAGGGGATTGATGAAATGTACATTCCATCTCCCAAAATGAATTAATGATATTAATTTGGTAAAAGTCCTCCTTTGATCAATTTGAGTTTTGATCCATTCCCCTCTCTCTTCATCTCATTCCCCTTCTTTATACATTCATCTCATTTGGCCTATGATATCTCAAAGTCCTAAAGCTAGTTGATTGAAAAATTAACATGAGTATGGATGAGATTAGGCCACCTCTTTTGCATATTCTTTTTATGTGTGGTATGTTTCATGAGCATAGTCCATTATACTATGTCTCCAACATGCATTAACACCAAAATTCTATTGCCCTGCCTCAAATAGTTGTGACTTCTACATAAGTCCAATTACGATTGCTTAACATTGCGCTAAATTAGTGACATAAAAGGCATAACATTCTAGTTAGTGAGATTTTAAGTCTCCCCTCTTTCATGGTATTGTGTGGAAACTTGGCCTTTTTTCCTTCCTTTGGAAGATGTCTTGGCTCAAGGATCCATGCTTGTGATAAGTGGGTTGAGTGTTCTCCAAAGAATGTCTAAAAAAATGAAAAACAAAAGCAAAACAAAACTAACTTCTAACTCATTAACAACTAACTTTTAATTTCAATCCATTTACTTTAATGTCATTTAAATCTTACCTTTATTCATTTGTAATTGTTCATATCATTCTAATTGTTTATGTTAATGCAATTTTCACTTTGTTCACTTGGACCATATTGTGTGATATATCTTGTTTGTATATACTTTGCTTGTTTGTGTGGTCTTTGACCATTAATGTACATAATAACAACAAAAACCCAACTTATTGAGGATCCAAGTGCTTGCAATTTGAAACTTCATCTGATACATCATTCAAGATCCCTCTGAGTTCATCTGCAACATGATCATTGTGAAGCTGTTATTTTGAACTTGTGACTTGTGGAATTCATTTGCTACATGAGCTATTTTTGAAGAAGATCATGGAATGGATGAGGCTTGGATGTGGCTATCTTTATTTGATGCCTTTGCTCTTCAAGATATTATAATTGTGCATTTGTGTGTTGCTTGATTCTAAATGTCCAAGGGAATTCTGGGTTTCTATTGACATTCTTGTTTATTGGATTGCTACCAATTTGGTCAGATCTTTTCAACTCTCAACTTTTAATTTTGTGCATAGGATTAGTCTCTTCATCTTCTCCCCATTTCTTTAATTTCAAAAACCTATCCCTCCCTTTTTCAAAATCTTCTTTGATTGAACTTATTTTGTTCTAAACTTTGACCATTTTGCAAAAAGATAGAAACTTTGGCCTTATGCCATTGCATTTTCAAACTTCTTTTTTTCTTAAATCAAATTTGTAAATAAACTTAACTATACATGACTTAAACTTTCAAAAATCCAAAAAGAACTAACTCTTTCAAACCATTTTTAGGCCTCTGTGCCTTTCAAACATAATTTTTGCTAAAAACAATGCATCCATTTTGAAATTTGTATCATGAACTACGAGGTTTTGATCCCTCATTTTTATGTTGGTACGTAGGCACAAGACCGAAGTACTTGTCAAACATATAAATATAATTAATGAATTATTTTCTCATCCCCCCATTCTATTTTGTTTGTAAACATCATTTTGTACCAAATACATATGCACACAAAAAGGGCTCCCTAGGAGTACCTAGGACACTTTGGGTGCTAACACCTTTCCTTTGTGTAACTAACCCCCTTACCTGTAATCTCTGACATTTTATTAGTTTTGATTTGAAAACTTCTTACTTGTGGGTTTTGTTCGTACTTTTTCCCTTTTTCCTTGGAAACAATAAAAGCGCAGTGGCGACTCTTGTTATTTGATCTCTAGCTTATCCATAGCTTGACGATCATGAATTTACCGCTACAGAAATTAAGTGGCGACTCTGCTGGGGAGTAGTCTCCAGTGGGTTTAGCCTACTTTTTGTGTATATATAAGAGTAGAAACTATTGGCTGAAGTAAATAAGAGTAGAAACAATTGGATAAAAGCTCAACTTTATTTAATGGGATGGTAGTCTGTAAATGACAAGACTCCATAGATTTTTACAAAGTTGAAAATGGTAATTTACATGGAAAAGGGCTACACTAAATACAAATGATCCTTAATCCTTCTACCAATCCTTTGATATCCACTGTGCTCTTGACCGCTGTTGGGATGATGAATCAACGTCAACCCTTGTGCTCAACAAAGTACTTCCAAAATTGGACGATCAGTAGACTGCAGTTACTTGCCATAATTCCTAATTTTTGCATAAGTTGCCCCAAGGTGGGGTACCCAACTTATCGGGAAATTTTTCTGTTTTTATGTCTCTAATTTTTACCTGGATCGCCCTTTCGGGTTTTCAATCCACCGAGACGCTCATTTTTGCCTAAGCCGCCCTTTTGGGTTTTCAACTTAGCGAGTTGTTCTTTTCTTTTTAGGCGAAGTATTTCTTGATTGCATCTGCGTTCACAGGACGAGTGAACTCTTCACCATCCATAGTTGTAAGAATCAAAGCACCGCTTGAAAAGGCTCTCTTAACAACATATGGGCCTTCATAATTAGGAGTCCATTTTCCCCTAGAATCTGGTTTGAAGGATAAAATCTTCTTGAGCACAAGGTCACCTTCCCTGAACACATGAGGTATGACCTTCTAATCAAAATCTTTCTTCATCCTCTGCTGATATAACTGACAATGGCACATGGCAGTCAATCTCTTCTCTTCAATTAAATTCAGTTGGTCAAACCTGGTCTGACACCATTCAGCCTCAGTCAACTTGGTTTCCATGAGCACACGCAATGAAGGAATCTCAACCTCTACGAGAAGTACTGCTTCCATACCATATACAAGAGAAAAAGTGGTTTCCCTTGTTGAAGTGCGGACGGATGTACGATACCCATGCAAAGAAAACAGGAGCATTTCATGCCAATCCTTGTACGTGACAACCATCTTCTGGATATTCTTCTTAATGTTCTTGTTCGCAACTTCAACAGCCCCATTCATCTTAGGTCTGCAGGGAGAAGAATTATGGTGTGCAATCTTGAAGTCTTTGCAAAGAGCTTCCACCATATTGTTATTCAAGTTCAATCCATTATCAGTAATGATCTTACTTGGCACACCATAACGACATATGATTTGATTCTTGATAAACCTCGCAACAACTTTCTTGGTTACATTTGCATACGATGCTGCTTCAACCCATTTGGTGAAGTAGTCAATTGCCACCAAAATGAAACGATGTCCATTCGAAGCTTTGGGCTCAATCATCCCAATCATATCAATTCCCCACATGGAGAAGGGCCATGGGGAAGAAATAACATTCAATAGTGTCGGAGGAACATGAACCTTATCAGCATATATTTGAAACTTATGGCATTTCTTCGCAAACTTGCAACAGCCAGATTCCATTGGCAGCCAATAGTAATCTGCTCGCAACATCTTCTTTGCCATTGCATGTCCATTAGAATGAGTACCAAAGGAACCTTCATGCACTTCAGTCATCAACAAGTCTGCTTCGTTTCTATCCACGCATCTGAGCAAAACCATGTCGAAGTTTCTCTTGTACAGTATATCACCATTCAAGTAGAATTTACCGGCTAATCTTCTCAAAGTCTTCTTATCTTTCAAAGATTCCCCAAGCGAGTAAATTTGACTTTGGAGGAAACATTTGATATCGTGATACCACGGCTTCTCGTCTTTGATTTCCTCAACAGCAAACACATGATTTGGCCTATCAAGACGCATCACAGGCAAATTGGGAACTTCATTCCAATATTTCACTAGGATCATTGATGCCAATGTTGCAAGAGCATCTGCCATCCGGTTCTCATCTCGAGGGATATGATGAAACTCAACCTTTGTAAAGAAAGTTGAAATCCTCCTCGCATAATCTCTATATGGTATTAAACCGGGTTGATTTGTCTCCCATTCACCTTTGTAATTATTCACAACCAAAGTTGAGTCTCCAAAGACATCCAAATACTTGATTCTGAGATTCATGGCCTCTTCAAGCCCCATAATGCAAGCTTCATATTCTGCCATGTTGTTTGTACACTTGAAAGTCAATCTAGCTGTAAATGGTAGATGCGTGCCTTGAGGAGTAATAATCATTTCCCGAATGCCATTTCCATATTGATTAACATCTCCATCAAATACCATGCCCCAACGGGAACCAGGTTCTGGCCCTTCTTCAAGCAATGGTTCATCACAATCTTTCATTTTCAAATACAAAATCTCTTCATCCAGAAAATCATACTGCACTGACTGATAATCTTCAATTGGTTGGTGAGCCAAATGGTCAGCCAAGATACTACCTTTGATTGCTTTCTGAGATCGGTATTCGATATCATACTCTGATAACAACATCTGCCAACGGGCAATCCTCCCAGTTAAATCAGGCTTCTCAAATATATACTTGATTGGATCCATTTTGGATATCAACCAAGTGGTATGATTCAACATATATTGACGCGGACGCTTAGCAGCCCAAGCCAATGCACAACAAGTCTTCTCAAGCATACAATATAAGGTCTCACAGTCGGTGAACTTCTTACTAAGGTAGTATATTGCAAATTCTTTCTTTCCAGTCTCATCTTGCTGACCAAGAACACAACACATACTATCTTCAAGCACAGTCAAATACATGATCAACGGTCTTCCTTCAACAAGTGGAGACAAAATCGGAGGTTCGAGCAAATATTCTTTGATACTGTCAAAAGCTTTCTCGCAGTCTTCGGTCCAATCATAAGACTGATCTTTCTAAAGAAGTTTGAATATAGGCGCACATGTGGCAGTCATGTGGGAAATGAATCTGGAAATATAATTCAAGCGATCGAGAAAAACCTTGACTTGCTTCTCAGTTTCGGGCGCATGCATCTCTAGTATTGCTTTGAACTTGGCAGGATCAACTTCAATACCCTTCTCACTGACAATAAATCCCAACAACTTACCAGAACGAACACCAAAAGTACACTTATTGGGATTCAAGCGGAGTTTATACTTCCTCAAACGTTGTAATAACTTCAATAAATGCTCAACATGTTCCTCTTCATTAATCGATTTAGCAATCATGTCATCGACATAAACCTCAACCTCTTTATGAATCATATCATGAAAAAGAGTGCTCATTGCTCTTTGGTAAGTTCCACCAACATTCTTTAAACCGAAAGGCATCACTCTATAACAGAATGTTCCCCAAGGTGTAATGAATGTGGTCTTCTCCATATCTTCGGGTGCCATCTTGATCTGATTATATCCGGAAAATCCATCCATAAACGAAAATACTTTGAATTTAGCAGTATTGTCTACCAACATATCAATGTGTGGTAGAGGGAAATCATCTTTCAGACTGGCTTTATTCAAATATCTATAATCGACACACATGCGGACTTTTCCATCTTTCTTCGGCACAGGCACAATATTGGCCACCCATTGCGGATACTCAGCGGTTACAAGTAAATCGGCATCAATCTGCTTCTACACTTCCTCTTTGATCTTCACAGCCATATCAAGATGTGTTCTTCTCACCTTCTGCTTGACATGTGGGCATTTTGGCTTTAACGGGAATCTATGCTCCACAATCTCAGAATCCAAACCAGACATGTCTTGATAGGACCAAGCAAACACATTTGAATACTCTCGAAGAAGATCAATCAACCCCTTCTTGACTTCTGGACACAGTCGAGGCCTAATCTTGACTTCCTTTACATCATCCTCGGAACCCAAGTTGACTAACTCAACCTACTCTTCGAATGGCTGAATGGTCTTTTCATCTAGCTCAATAAGACGAGATAATTCATCACTCACTTCTACATCACTTTCCTCATCGGCTTCAAACACAGGGAATTCAAATTTTGGAGAAGGAGAAGGATCATTGTATTCAATGGGGTTAGGAACCAACCTGCATAATGATTTGATATTTTAATTTTAGAGAAGTGAATTTGTGACCAAATATTATGCAGATGGACAATTTTATTGTTTATTTATGTTTTTTGTGATTACTATTTTCAGAATAAAACAAAAAGTAAAAACAAGACATCATAGATGTGGATGAATAGAATTAATTTTATTAATGATCAATTTGGAAATGCCCAAACAATGTTCACTTCTCCCTTAGGCATAGGAGAAGGATTTTAAAAACATATAAAAGCAATTACTTAGATCGATGCAAAATAACAGGAATATCAACAGCAGTCTAATTGTTGCAAGCCTTTCCATGTGTCACAAAATTGGTGCAGTCTTCCTCTTCGTCATCTTCTAGCACAACAACTAAGTGTTGTTCATTGCCATGAATGAACCCTCCGCTACGGAAGCTAAGTTGCATATCTTCAGTCTTTGCAGTTGTTGAACCTTTCTGGAATCCCAACCCAGTTCTACCTTTGTTATCGGAGACCTCTACAATGCGCCCCAACTGATCAACATCGCCTTCTTTCACAATCTTCTTAGCATCTTTCAATGAGGACATAGGTGCCCCAACTCTCTTTTCAACAGCAATAGATAAGGCTTGGAACGGAGTTCCAACCTCATCCTCAACTTCAAAGAGGATGCTTTGTCAAATGTACTTGTTGACACCGGGTCGTCGCTGAATGTGCTTCCGAAGTCAACTCTGTCAAAACTATCATACCAAGGAGCGCCTATGACGTATAGCGGTGTAATTGTCAAAGCTTTTGACGGTTTACGCAAAACATTTATTGGTGAAGTGAACCTTCCAGTTAAGATAGGTCCGAGTGATTTTCAAATTACTTTTCAAGTAATGGACATCCACCCGGCCTACAATTGCTTGTTGGAAAGGCCATGGATCCATGAGGTGGGAGCTGTTACTTCAACTTTGCATCAGAAGCTCAAATTTGTGAAGAATGGGAAGCTTGTGATTGTTGGTGGAGAGAAGGCACTGTTGGTTAGCCACGATATGATCGAATTGATCCACTGTAACATCATGTTCTACAAAAGCTTGTTCTAGAACTCTCTGCAGTGCTTCTCTGTGCGCTTCAGAATTCATGAGAAGAGACAACACTGAGATTTTTAAGGGGGTTTGGAGCAGCTGCTCCACCACATTGAACTCACTTCTCTTGATTAACCGAAGTACCTCATCATCATCGTTGGCCTTCACATCGCTGGATTCACCAGACTTACCCTTTGAAGCACCAACTGGATCTACAACAGGCACTTCTACCTTCTTACTCATAATTTATTCTTCCTTATCTTTTAGGAACACCGACCCAAACACTCGACCACTGTGGGTCACCTTGGTAACATCAGCAATGCTCACCACAGAGCTAGTCGTAGGAAACAGGACCTCTTGACCACCTTCTATCATTGTAGCATTATACTGATACGGCACAGCTTTATCAGATGAATACGGGGCTGGGCCCGCTAACCGTATAACCAACGTCGATACTGATCTATTACTGACATTGTTACTATTGCTGTTGTCGTACTGAATTACCCACCTCTCTGGCTGCTTGAAAATGGGAACTATGACATTCACATCGTCATCTACATGACGGGATTGAACAATTTGAATCATGCCTTCATCCATCAGTCGTTGGATGTCCCTTTTTAAAACTTCACAACCCCTCGGGTTAACACTGCAAACAGCACAATCATCATGGCCATTCTCACAATCACTTACCAAACAAACATCCTTATGCATATGCACCAAGGATCTTCGAATAAAACGCACATTAAAACTTTAAACTCGCCAAGACAACCATCCACCATATTCACAGAAGAGTTCCCATGGGCGGGCAAAGGATTCGCTTTCACATTCGACGCGTGGTCCTCTAAGAACACCATTCTACTCTTTATCAACTTCTGAACCTCATACTTGAGCAGGTAACAATTCTTTATATCATGTATGGGTGCTCCTTGATGAAAAGCCCAACGGAGCTCAGGCTTGTACCACCATGGAAGTGATTCTAGAATCCGTGGTGGGTTTCTTGGTTGGATTAGGTTCTTGAGAACCAAGGACGGGTATAATCCTGCATAAGACATAGGAATCGGGTCGAAAGAGACCTTTTTCCTCTTAAAGTTTTTTTGATGATGATTGTTGGTAGTATTGTTGTTGTTGTAGGTGTTTGTTCGTTGTTGCGGTTGTTGTTGTTGACGTTGTGGTTGTTGAACTGGTGTTGATTGTTGATTAGAAAAAACCGGGATAACGGAAGATACTTGATGATGATGTTGATGGGATGATTGATTCCTTCTGATTTAAGGCCTCCTCTGCCTCCCACTTGAAATTGCATTCGCTTCTTGTCCTTTTTCTTGCTGAAACTGTTGCCATACCTCTTGCTCGTTGATGCCTCATCTTTCGATAAACGTCCCTCTTGGACTCCTTCCTCAAGCCTCATCCCCATGTTTACCATCTCGATAAAGTCACTAGGGGCACTAGCAATCATTCGGTCATAATAAAATGAACTCAGAGTTTTAAGAAAGATCTTTGTCATCTCTTTTTCCTCCAAAGGAGGAGTGATCTGGGCAGCCAATTCCCTCCATCTCTATGCATACTCTTTAAACATCTCCTTATCTTTCTGAGACATAGACCTCAGGTGGTCTATATCAGGTACCATATCCATGTTGTACTTATACTGCTTGACAAAAGCCTCTCCCAAGTCATTGAAAGTACGAACGCTGGCACTATCCAATCCCATATACCAACGGAGCGCATCACCGATCAAACTGTCATGGAAATAATGAATCAACAGTTGATCATTATCGGTCTGAGTGGACATCTTGCGAGCATACATCACTAGATGACTGAGCGGACAAGTATTCCCCTTATACTTTTCAAAGTCAGGCACTTTGAACTTCACCGGGATCTTGATGTTGGGCACTAAACACAACTCAGTAGCACTCTTTCCAAACAAATCCTTACCTCTTAGCGTCTTCAATTCCTTGCGCAGCTCAAGAAATTGATCCTTCATTTCATCCATTTTCTCGTAGACATCCGGACCCTCAGACAGCTCAGAGTGATAAATGGTATCCTCTACACGAGGTAAGGTGTGCACAACGGGAGGTGGCACGGACATGACGGGGCTAGATGCCGACATCGAAGCAAAAGTAGGCACAAAGCCTTCATGCATAAAGTTGGACGGCATTCCCCAGGGGAATCCAACAGGCATAGTGGGTGCAAAATGAGCGGTAGAAGCAGGCATGATAGAGGTAGCCACCTCTAAAATAACCGTCCTCGTAGGAGGAGTTTCAAGCGTTGGAGAAGATTGACTCTGAGCGGCAAGAACTGAATCCATCATGGCAGTCAGGCGGGCGATCTCGTCCTTCAGCTCTCTGTTCTCTTGCTCTAGATGCTCCATAATTTTGAAGTGATTGGCGCGGGTGTTGTACCGATGAGTCGGCTTGGCTAAAGTACAGAAGAAACACCAATGAGACATCTGGCGAAAGAGAAACCTGCTTATGCAAATGATGCATGAAATGCAATGCTTGATTTTTTGTTTTCAAGGAACTTACTTATATCATTTGCAAATATATATCAACAATTGCAATAACCTCTTTTCATTTATATAATTGGAAGGATTACACTGAGTACAATTTCAGAAACCAAAAATGAAAAATACAAGAGAAAAGGGGACTAGTCATCCTAAGGATGCCTAACAAAAATGTCAGAAGCCCTAGCTGAACGCGCGTACTTCCTTCGAATGTGACGGATCTCAATCTCAAAAGAAGCCTTCATCTGAGTCTTCTCGAGGACAAGCTGATCAATAATCTTCTTCCAAGCAACAGAAGGCTGAGGCATGCTAGAATATGAAACCTCTGGCTCTCTCTGCCTCTTTGTCACTCGGTCCTCAAGTAGTTCAATAAGCGCATCTTTGTCCTTAGACTCCAACTGCAACTCTTCATGCTTCTTGCTCAAAGCACGAAAACGCTCTTCCCACATATCCTTCTCTTGCTTCATCTTGACGAGTGCGTCTTCCAACTCCTCTACATATTGGTTAGGGAGAGTTAATGGCTCAACCACAACCATACACATAGGTCTTTCACAAGGATAAGGCATCTTCAACTCCAAAGCTCTCTTCTTCAACCAAAGAGTGTAAGCCTCCAAAGCTACACAATTGCGCGGATCAAACTCGGATCTTCCTTTCTTATGCACATTATGCCAAGCATGCACAATCTTCTGCTTCAAATGTTGGGGATCTTTACCCTCTTGATAGAAAAGTCCTTCTAACAAAGTGTTATTAGGCTTGTCTCTCAAGGGGAACCCAAGTTGACGACGAGCCAAAGAGGGCTTGTAGTTAATTCCTCCTTGCGTACCAATGAGAGGCACATTAGAGAATTCACCACAACTATCAATAATCTCCAAACTGCTCAAAGACGGATCATGCCAAACTATATCATCATTAGTGAGAGACATAAGTCTCTGAGACCACCTTAGACATTGTTTGTTCTCCACAAAAGCAGGTGTTTGAGGCAAGTGCGAAATAAACCACTTGTACAGAAGAGGAATGCAACAGACGATAGTTCCACCACCTTTAGAATTCCTTAGATGCAAAGAGAAATACATATCACCCAATAAAGTAGGCACAGGATTCCCAATCAAGAAAAGTCTAATGGCGTTAACATCAACAAAACCATCAATGTTAGGGAACAAAGTTAATCCATAGATGAGCAACACAAAGATAGCTTCAAAAGCATTCACACTACCGGCTTGAGCAAAGTCAATAGCTTCCTTGATGAGGAAATCAGATGGAAACCCAAACAATCCTCCTTTCTTCATCCAATGGGCCTCTATCTTAGACTTCTTCAAGTGAAGAGCTTCAGCAATAATACTAGATCAGGGAATCACCTTCAATCCATTAAAAGGCACTCTACTGGAAATGGGTACCCCCAAAAGACGAGAATACTCCTCCAAGGTAGGCACAAGTTGATAATCTAGGAAAGTGAAACAACGGTAGAGAGGATCATAAAACTGCACCAATACACTCAAGAGTCCTTCAACCACATCAGCAGATAAGATAGACAATAGCTTCCCATGACGTTGTTTGAAGTCCAAGAGATCTAATACAAAAGATGCTAGCTTCCTTAACTCTTTCAAGTCGGGACATCTGAAACTGTATTTCTTAGTGTTCCTTCGTCCACAATCCATGGTCTAAAAATATTTGCAAATAATACCTCGGTTCCTTGAAATTTTCATGTGATGAATGTTATGATGCGCATGAATGCATGAATGCAACAATCACAAATAAGGGATCACACATAAGGCAAACAAAGGTCAAGGGATGAATCAAGTCATTGTCAAGATCAATCATCCATTTTGGTGGATTATGGTTTGCACCTTATCAACACCCAAGTTCCATTGATATTGACAAGACTTCATTGGATCAACCAAGAATCAAGGGTTTGTTGTAAGTCACGAGCATGGAGTATGGGTAAGAACCATCCCAAAGGAGTGAACTAAGGATAAAACATGTAGATCATGTTCTAAAAAGTTCCCAGAGTCTTAATTCCATCTATCGGATATTACAGGTTAAGATGGCTGACTCATCGTCCCATAATATTATCAAGAGAAACTCGTCTAAGTGTAGTATCGTGTAACAACTGTTATCAAGTCTACACTTGAACAGTCTCCGCACTACATCCTAAATAGGCCAAGAGGGGATAAATGTTCTACGGTCATTAGCTTCTCGGACCCAAATTAGAGATAGTAATGTCTAACCACGAATACTTATGTGACATTTCCAAATCCATAAGAGTCTCCACTGAGCAGATGGATCTCAAGCCAACTTGTTAAGGACTACTCCACACAAGTCGAACATGACTATACCATCTTCTTATCTTAATTGCACTCAAGTTTGGGTTAGAACTTATCTCACCACTCAGAGACCACCAAGCACAACAAGAAGATTATATCACACATACATATATACAAACATCACATATATACAAATATATACGCACAAAAAGTAGGCTAAACCCACTGGAGACTACTCCCCAACAGAGTCACCACTTAATTTCTATAGCGATAAATTCATGATCATCAAGCTATGGGTAAGCTAGACATCAAATAACAAGAGTCGCCACCGCGCTTTTATTGTTTCCAAGGGAAAAGGGAAAAAGTACGAACAAAACCCAAAAGTAAGAAGTTTTCAAATCAAAACTAATAAAATGTCAGAGATTACAGGTAAAGGGGTTGGTTACATAGAGGAAAGGTGTTAGCTTGACAAAGTCAAATCAACTTTGACCAAGGCCCAACAACAAGAGTCAAACTCAAACAAGTCATCACAATTGGTCAACAAAATTATTTGGCATTTATTCAAATAAAAAAATACTAAAATAAAGTATTTAAATTAAATATGATTTGTCAAATTCCTAAAACCTCATCAAAATACCAAAGAAATGGCCATGAGATTTATCATAGGCCAAGCAAGGTCAAAGGACCTTGGAGAAAAAATTTCATAATTTTTAAAGACTTAAAAGTATTTTTAAATAATTAAAAATAATCACAAAATCTATTAAATCATGAAAAATATTAATAATGATCCCAAAAATAATTTTAATTCAGAATATGAAAGAGGAAATTATTTGAATTTTTTTGGTGAAACTCTCATATTTTTTGGATCAATATTAAAATTAATATGAATTAATGAAAATAAAAGGATTAAAACAAAAATCAGAAAATATGAAGAAAAAAAACGTGAGCCACTTTATCTCCCTTATTAATTGAGGTGGCAGATCAAGTGGACTAGAACGCACGTTCCATGATGGAACCTAGTCAGTGCGCCACACGCGTGGTAATCAAAACCAACGCCCCAGATTAAAACAAAATGGCAAGATCATGTGGCTGGGAGACGTGTCAGCGCTCGGCCGGAGCTGTAGCTCCGGTCTTCTTCTCCGGTGGACCTCACCGGACTGGTCCACCCTCAATCATCGCTAAAATAAAAAAGGACGACATGATCTGAAAGAAAAAATGGCGTAGAACACGAATCTGACCTCAATTTTAACTAACTCCACATATATAGAAAGATATGAGGAGTTGAATTTTGAGGTGTGTCAACTGAGTTGCTTCAATTTGACCTCTAAGCAACTCAAACTTCTTGCCTACATTGGTAGGACTTCAGACAACCAAAGATCCAAGAGAATTGAGTAGAATTGAGAGAGAATCGAAGAGATGAAGTTTTCTGAAAATTACCTTCAATGTTATGCAGTTCTTGATGTTGCTTGCTCCAAACACGATCTGATCACACTTGAGAAGCTAGCAGGAAGTGATTTGAGAGGTTGCAAGGCTTTAGATCCTGGAGTTCTTGAATCTCCAACAGTTGAGATCCAAACTCAAATTTCAAATTGAAATTTATCAGGTTTTTCTTTAGAATGAAAGGGTTTCAATGAGGGTCAAAGCTGGCGCGCAAGGTGTGTTTTAAATGAGCACAAAGGTCATGTATTTATAGCATGGATGAATGATATTTGCACACTTCAAATTTTGTCCAAATTTAGCAATGTTGATGGCACGAGTGCATGAGCATGTGCAGGTCCATGATGCAATGCAAAAAGGTCCAAATCAATCCAAATGAAGTCTGAATGGAAGCTTGATTGGCAAGGCAAAGTGAACTGAAGTTTTGAAGTTTGAGTCTTTCCAATTATGCAGTCCTGTTAAAGCCATGCACAGACCTAGCAAACCTCATCCAAAATGCATGAACTTGGGTTCTTTGGAAAGCTTGGATCAAGGGGAACAAGTTTGACATTCAACACTTTTTAATTTGGAGCTTGGAACATGGATAATTTTAAGGTGGAAGTTTGGAATTTTCAATATGTCGAAAATTTTTCTAAGTGTCAAGCCATATATCTCAATATTTCACCTTGCTTAACCTTTTATGTGAGCTTCAAATGAAAAACGTGTCTTCATTAAAGTTGTATCTCTTTCAAAGACCTTCAAAATGGTCATCAATTTCATGTCATTTGGATTTGGAATGATAGGGTTGTGCTTTTTTGAAGTTTGAAAAAAATCACTTGTTCAATGGTATAGGTAAAAAATGACCATAATGTAACCTCATATCGCATGCTCATAAAAGTTGAATTAGCTCTCACTCCAAACATAAAAGTTGAAGTAGACATCTTGAATTTGATTGTGCAACTTGTAAATATTTTATCTCATAAAAATTGAGCAAGTTATGGCCTTAGGAAGTTGACTTTCAAATTAGGGTTTAAACAAAATGACCTATGATGTTTCCACATAGAAAATGATTTTCCAAGCAAAACCAGCTCTGGGTCTCCACATGAAAGTTGTTTGGAATATCATTTAGAGTAACTTTTCTCTTGAAATAATTTTCATATGGTTCAAATTGTAGGAGATAGGGTCTAGGGAGACCCAGTTTTGATTAGATGAATTCATCTGGCCAACCACCATCAACCAACTTGCTAACCTTCAATTCTCTTGACTTTCTTGGCTCATGGTAGATCATATATGCATAAGATGATAAATTTTGAAGTATCCCTTGAGAGATTTGATCAAATGGTAAGATAGCTTGTTGGAGAAGTTACTCAAGATACCCAGTCAAATTAGGGTTTCCAAGGCAAATCACCTCCACACTCTTGAAAAAAAAACTTGATCAATATAACATGTAGGAATCAATGGAACTCATATATGATGCTTATAATCATTCTTGGATCAACTCATGGTTGTGCTCTTTGTTATGAGGGTCTCAAACCCTGGATATGAGCTTGATAGATCAATGGTGATCATGCCCTACCTACAAAAAAGTTAGGCAAATGCAAAGACATATTTTTGGTATTTTGGTTAGTAAAATGATAATATACAAGTATGATACAATCACAAAGTGTGTGGTGATCTCTCCCAAAACAACCCAATGAATGAGGGGTAAGGAGAATGCCAAGGTATGATCCCAATGCTAATGCTTATGATGAAATTGCATGAGGGATCTTAGGGTCAAAATTGGGGTCTTACACCCCTGCATGAGATTTCTCTAATATCTCCCAAGCTTGATTCGACGAATCGCAATCACCAACCTTGTCAAAGTTGTCGCCTTCACCACATTGATGAATCAAGAACAACGCTTTGTAATCCTTATTCTTCTCTTCTTTGTTCGTTGTGTGCTGCACTTCAGTAGCATTTTGAATAAGGGGAGTAACACCATTATTAATCACCTCAAGAACATCTCGGTAGCCAAACAACACATTCATTTGCTTGCATCACTTATCGTAGTTCTTTGCATCAAGAATGGGTAAATTTGCAAGGATTCTTTCATTGGAAACTGAATTCATGTTGCACACAAGGTGTTTTTGGATCTAAACTAGGCTCTTGATGCCAAATGTTAGAACAAGCAATCACAAAGTTGGTGAAACTTGGAATGAGTAAATTTTGGTGTGTGTGTGTGTGTGTATGTGTGTGTGTGTGTGTGAGAGAGAGAGAGAGAGAGTGGTTTCATTTACTAGAGTGAGAGTGCATCCTACTCACTTATATGCAAATTACACAATGATTGAAATGTAAATTGATCAAGTACAATAGTAAAAAAAATAAAAACTCGGGGTTGTAATCGGTTACGCCAAAACAAGTAACCGGTTATACCTGACACTGAAATTAAATCAAATTAATTCAACTTCAGTGGTAACCAATTACACCATTTCTGATAACCGATTATCCCTTATGAAAACTTCAATTTTCAGCTAGTGGAATGCATGTCAGTTACAGTTGTAACCGGTTTACACACCAGTGATAACCGGTTACAGCACATGAAATACTTCACAAACTTCAACAATTATCAACCATATTCACACCAATAATTAGCCCCAGTTTTGTTTTGTACTGCTGCTATATTGAACCAAAGGTGAAGTCGTGCAAGAAAGTAGAAACCATATCATATATGGTCCCAAACTGGAACGGATAGTGACGCCACATGTATTGCGTAATAGTGCAAACAAGCAAGATTGTGGAAGCGATGAAGCCCGACCCCTTCCAAAAGTGAGCACTTTTGGTACAAACGATGTTAAACACTTGTCCTTATAACACCGTACAATTTCAAAATAAGCAAATGAAGTGGAGTCTCGCAATATTTTGACCATAGTCTATATATGGTCAGTGACCACATGTGAGACAGTCTACTCCTGAATAGCCAACTGTATCCTAACATGAAAGGCTGCCTCACCACAAAAGAGCTTGTTGTTGTTTGGAAAGCTATAACTCATGCACATACCGCAAGAAGATAAACTTTAAACAATTGAGTATTATTGACCAGAAAACTCAACTCCTTTTCAAGGGACCAACATGCAGTTCTTTACACCAGTCAACAAATGGAGTAATATCATGTGACCCTTAACTCATTCTTATAAGATGTCTATTTTTACAAACTATTTAAATCTTATCCATTTAAATACACCATATTGCATGTACGACGCCCAACACAATTAGGCGTCTGACCCTAATGAATATGCTTTAATACAATATTAAGTTTTTATGTAGTATCTGGACTTTGTAACAAGAACATTTACTTTGCTAGTCACGATTCTTCATGTATTATTGCAACTGGTCAAATTTAACTTTACATGGATGAATACGACATTTCATTATGACTAGAGGTTGTTGATTGCACTCTTAGTATTACTCTCAAATACTATAGGATTTTTGAAAATGTCTCTCCTATGTCTGGGTTTTGGATTTTGAAATTCAAACACATCACATATTATCAGAATTCAAATTCACTTGAAATGCAACCAATGCACAAATAGTCTTGTCTGGATTTTGAAACCTAGACACACCACACATATTACTAGAAAGGTCAAATTCATCCTAAACGCACCAAATATACAAATAACCTCGTCCAGACATACATGTTAAAAGAGAGACGCACCACATATTAGAGGAGAGCTCAAATTCATATACAACGCACCCAAAATTCTAAATCCTGAATCCTATTTGTGCGAAATCCATATGCTACGAGGGAGCATTTTCTGAAATATAAGAGTTTGAGTAATCCTATTGGTGCAATGCGCAAAGTATAGGGAAACTCTGACACTGTTTATCATTTCTTACCACTTTACCTTACAAGACGCTGATAACTGCTTAGTTTTTCTATAGCATCATTTACAAACAAATAATTTCCATTTTATTTTTAGTGACCAAATTTGGCAAAACAGACAATAATAAACTTCAGATATATGAATTAAAGTTTGTTTATAGAAAGGAATTTACAGTAGATCATCAATGGTCCCAATTGTTGAAAGCAGTGTAGTCTTCAATTCATCGATATCTTTAAGCAATCTCTCATTTTCCCACTTCTTGCTCTGTATCTCACCTTCTAATGCTGCAGTAGGAAATGTTATCCTTCATTTGGTATAATGGAATAATATAAACCAACACCAACACCTGGAAGTGATACTAGCATGAAAAACTATTTGGACAATGTTAAATACTAATCAATGATTTTTTATTGGATCTCAAACTTAGAGAGAGTATAGATAAAATTGGTTGGAACAGTACTTAGTTAACCAATTCGGTTAGTTAGTTAGTCTCTTGTTTTCTAAAAAGCTCCTTGTTGAGAGGATAACTGATCTTTGATGAAGGGTCCGTTTCTTTTAAAGCTAAATTACCTTCAATTTTTCTTTTATCCATATATTATTACCTGAGTTAGAACTGTGAAGATCTTCAAGGATTTCCTCTACAAATGCCAATACCGAATTTTTCAAAACACAATTCTTGTCATCCAAAACTTGAATTTCACTTTCAAGCGAATATTTCTCTGACAACAAAGTCCTTACTTTAAAATTTTCCCTCTTGTCAATTTCTCTTTGAAATTTTAGGCATAGTGCTGTAAATTCTTCCCTGAATGCCAACAAATCAAATAAGTTAAGATCACATTATGAGTTAGAATAGAGACATTTTTGTTATTTGAGTTGTAGTAGTTTGTTTTTGAATAAAAATACTAATACACAGACATATGTACATACAGAAAGGCATCAATTCATAAATAATTTCATATATATGGTTTATTCAATGTAGCCAAATGTAAACAAAAAAAAGTGAGATAAGAATTAACTTCATAGTTATATATCTAGTCAGCTATAGGTTTTTAGAAGTTATCCTCAAACTATTACTGAATCTTATATTAATAGTAGATATCACAAAAAAACACATGCGATGTGACCATACCACATGTAAATGGCTAGGTACTGTTTTTTTCACACCAATTATTTGAAGTACTACAACATATATGCATACACTACATAAGACAGACTTTAAGGGAAACTAAAAGATGAAAATTGATATATCTTACACTACAGTATTGATTTCTTTGCAAGTTGTTAGTGAAATTCTAAATAAAACAAGACTTCAATAACAATATTTGTATTTACAGATAATGAAAAAAATCTTTCAGTACCGTTTTACATCCGTTCTTTTAATCATATCATCCCGCTTGATTTTAAGACAACAGAGCTCTTTCTCCAAAGTATTCACTGATGCCCTGAAATCAGCTATAACAAGAAGAGAAAATGTGACACAGCAGCAAAAGCAAAACAGTGTGATTAAAAATGCCAGACAATTAATTATTCAATAAGCTAGTTTTAGAATATCATATTTTGATAACCATGTTATATAGGTTAAAAAGATTAATGGTTGTTTAGCAGTGACTATTAATCTCCATGTAGAACTTATTAGACACACAAGGTAAATTCTCCTCTCTCAACCGGATTTTCCAGGTAAGCTAGTTTCAAGAATTTAAGGCAGTTTTAGATTTTCCTAAAAATTTGTCAAAGTGCCAAACTGTTAAAAAATATAAACACTGTTAAGATTAAGTAGTTAGTTTGTTAGTTAAGTTGGTTAATTGTTTGTGAAGTAACTGCTTCTTGTATGCTTAATCCTAGTTAATGAGAATCACAAAATGCAAACACTCAAACACATCACATCAATAAATATAGACTATAGGAAGGAAGGGAACATAACATGTCAAACAATGCCTTACTATTATATTCTAATGTCCAATTTATTGGAATGAATTTATTGAATATAAGCTATATCAATATGGGATTGGGCCAGGAATACATTTGGTACTTCTTATATCCAGACACTATAATTCTCAACATGGGCCTGTTTAGCTAGAATGAGTGCAACCTGATTTTTACACCTATTTGCAAACACAAAACTCACATTGAAAAAAACCTAATTTTGAGAATGTTTTTAGCTATTAAACCCCAAATACTTCTAAGTCTTGCAATCTGATTCAAAGATAGCATTTTTGAAACAAGAATCAATTGCAAAATCAATAACATGCATAATGGTTTTTGCTTCTGCTACAATAGCAGTAATAAGTGAAGGACTGAACTTGATAGCTATGTAGGTATTTGCTTGAATTAATTAATTTTTTATCAATAAAGAACAATTTGTGGAATATGACATAGTCTACATCATCCAAAGTTCAAGTTTTAAACAGTTTCAAAATGAAAAGCGCATCAAATATACTTCCAAAATCCAAATGCTGCACTAGTAATAAGTAAGCAAAGAATAAAACCCTAATAATTAACAACAACAACAAAGTTTTATCCCACTAGGTGGCATCGGCTATATGGATCAATTTTCGCCATAATATTCTATCAAGGATCATATTTCTATCCAAATCATTAATCTCGAGGTTTTTCTTAATAACTTCTCTTATAGTATTTCTCTTCCTCGAATTGTTTGTCTTCTCTCCATCTGGTCCACTCTCCTCAATATATAATCTACGGGTCTTCTCACTACATGCTCAAACCACCTAAATCTATTTACCACTATCTTCAATACTATAGGCGCTACCCCGACACTCTCTCTAATATTTTCGATTCTAATTTTATCATGTCCAATCTTACCACGCTAACAGAAAATAATTGATCAATTTGATTGATTTTTTTTGTAAAATTGGGAGTTTGAATTCAATAATAATAATAATTAAAAATTGATCTATAATTTGAAACCTCCTCCTCTAACAAATTGATCTACAAATTACCGAATTAATTAGCAAATTAGAACAATCGATCATATATGTAAAATTAGGAAGATGAAATGTGAAGTGAAAAACTCTAACCAGCAACTGTCACATATCCAACAGTGTCGAACTGCAAAGCTCCACTGGTTGCGATCAATTCAGCTTCCTTAGTTGCAAAATGACTCTCCATCTCCTCGCATTTGACGATGCTGGATTCGATCTCTCGTGTGACCTGAATATGAGCTTCGATTTCTTCGTTGACCTGATGTGATCAATAATAACAATGAAATTATTATTATAATTTAACAATGAATGAATAGCAAGATGGATCGAAGAGAGTAGTACCTGATCAAGCATTTCTTTCAGAGATGAAATGTGGGAGAGAATCGCTCCTGAATCTTCCATTGCGGTGATGTTCTGTTACCAAAGCAATGAGCGAGACTTACCGCTACATTTCAACCTTTCAGCTTCATGTATCCCGCGCCTCAATATTTCATACCAATTTTTTTTTTTTTTACACTGAAAATTTTACATCATACCCATCCAATTATACTTATATCCCTATATTCGGTTAAAATTGTCAATTTCACCCTTATTTATTTTTAATCAATTTATCATTTCACTTTTAATCATTCAATTAAGACTTCCGAAAATTATACCCTTCAGCCTCGTACCGGAATACATTAGAAAAGATTTCCGATATGTATTTTTTCTTAACCAGGACATTTTGTGGAAGACATCTGATTTAGTGTAAAACGTGTTTCGGAACACTAACTTGAAGAGTTCGGTTTAGTTTTACAAAAGTACTGTTCCGGAATACTTAACATATATGTTCCGGTTAACACACTAATATATACCGGAACTATTTCCTAAAGAGTTCCGATGTGTTATTTATGTGTTCCGGAACTCTTCAATGAAATCTTCTGATTTGCATTGTTAATTTTTTTTTGGACAATTTTTTATTGTGCATATATAGAAATTCTTCCTCAAATATGTGTAGATATTTCTGGTGCTTTTTCAACTACTTAAAAATTTGGTACACGAGAAGAAGTGATAAGGTGGATTAAAGATGTTGGAATCCATAATAAACTAACCGTTATTATCAATCGTTCAGATATTGAAACAGGCAAGAGAGGGAGAAGTAACAAATTAATATTTGGTTGTGATAAAGGTGGGAAATACAAGGATACTGATAGTGGAACCCAAAGTGCGACCAAAAATTATGGATGCCCATTTAAAATCGAATCAACTCCGGCAAAAGATGGGTTTGACTGGAATATTGATGTAAAATATGGAGTTCATAACCATGGTTTACCTGATAGATTAGAAGGTCATTCCTTTGTTGGTAGGTTAACCACGGATGAGAAGCAAAATGTCGTTGATTTGACAAAGAGACATGTACCACCTAGACACATATTACTTTCCTTGCAAGATCGAGATCCAGAGAATGTCACTCGGATCACACAAATATACAAGCATAAGAGTATGATAGAAAAAAAGATAAGAGGTCCTAGAAGTGAGATACAATATTTGCTTAAGCTTATTGAGAATGCGGGTTATGTGTATTGGAGTAGAAAAAGAGATGACTCGGAAGTTGTGAGAGAGATATATTTTGGGCCCATCTTGATTCAGTTAAGTTGTTGAATATTTTTCCTATTGTGTTAGTTATGGACAACACCTACAAGACAAACAAGTATAAACAATTTTTGTTTGAAATTGTTGGCATGACATCAACCAAGTTGACTTTTGTTGTCGCATTTGCGTATATGGAGTTTGAGCAGACAGAGAATTTTTGTTGAGTATTGGAGAAACTTAAAGAATTGTTTGTGAAGAAAGATTTGTGTTCACAAGTGATTTTGACAGATAGAGATCTTGCTTTATAGATTTCACATTAACAAAAATGTTGGTGCAAAATGCAAGCAATGTGTGGTGAATGACATGCAAAAAACGATCGACACATTATGGATGGAAGTTGTTTGGGCTAGTGATGAGGTTGAGTATGATCAACGGTTGCATCAACTTGAGCACGCATGTGTTAATTTTAGTGGATTTATTAATTACGTGAAAGACACATGGTTGACTCCACATAGACAGAGATTTATTGGAGCATAGGTTAATCGAGTGCTACATTTGTGTAACACGACGACTAATCGATATATGTTATATTTTTTACTATGTATTTTTTTAATATGTGATATTTTTAATATTTTCAATATGTACTATTTGTAGGGTTGAGTCTGCTCATTGGAAGTTAAAGCAGATGTTGGGAAATTGTATAGGTGACACGGTCAAATGTTGGGAAGCTATGAATAACAAAATTGAGGTTACAACTGGGTAAAATTAGAGCTTATTTTCAAAAAAGTTTTTACGAAGTTGAGCACACGCACATAAGTCCGTTTTATGGTAATCTGCGTGGTCTAGTGTCTCGAGCTGCTTTGAGACGTATTGCCGAAGAGTTACTGAGAGTTGATTATGTTAGAACTAACAAAAAAATATGTGGTTGTACTCTTAGAACATCTTATGGGTTACCTTGTGTTTGTGAGTTAGGAAGATACACACTTGGTGGTATATCGATACTAATAGATGTGAATCGCTATAATGTTGTACTTGTTTGTTTAGGCAATCTGGGAATGACTTTCTATCCTATGACAAGTTCACATTCACCAAATGTCTTCCTTTATTGCATTGGTTTTGTAAACCAAAATCATTTGATTCAGGTACGTACTTAAAATTAAATACATGTAGGAGAGTAGGATATTCACTGAGTTGCTTGCAACTGAACATGGAAGCATCTCTGAGGTATCTGTAAAGGGTAACCACTGTAGCTGCTCCCCAACTGTATCCCGAACATCTCTCTAAGTCTGTAAATAGTAAGAGGTATCGTGTCTCAACAAGCGTAAAAGTCTGGCAGGCCTCTCTGAGTATAAGACTATGTCATCAAAGGGGCGCATCTCACGGCGAGTGACATAAGTATGGAAGTGTATAGTGGTAGTAGCGATATGTCTGACAATATGGTCCGAGTATAAATGAAGCAACGATAAGTCTGGCAGGCCTCTTTAAAACCTCTCGGGTGCCTCAAGTGTCTGTGGAGCCTTGGGTACCTCAGGTGCTTGAGTAGGTGACATTTGTCTCCTACGGAAAGATGAACGGAGACACATGCGCCTCAGAAGTTGACGCCTCCACATCAACCAGTCTAGAAATGACAGGTGACTGCGATGAAAGAGCTTTTTTCCTCTAAACAGATGTATGTTGTGCAACTTTTCTGTGCCTCAATCTATCTAGGTTATCGGCCATAATGCCTGTAAGTAAACCACACAAGCATTATACATATGAAATATAATGAAATTAAGCCAAAAAAATGCAGACTGATATATTACATATATGCATCTCCAGATTCTAGAAATCAAAAGATTGGAAAATTCCTGAGATGAATCTTCGTAAGGTTATGAAACTCATAAGCACGCTAATGGCAGTAATGCAGTCCATGCCAACATCCAAAAGAATGCATTGGTCATTTAAACTATCTGTCAAACACATTTCTCATTTCAATAACATATATAAACTACCTATTACATAACTAAATGATCAATTTCTACAACTAAATATATAAATAAAAAATAGAGAAATAATAAACTTACCAAATGTGAGTTTAGTTTGATTTTGAGTGAGCTCTTTGATCAATTTGATGTTGATGGAAGATACTTTAACTTTGAAGTGAGTTGAAAGATTTTTGAGAGAATGTAAGTTAAGAGAGTTTCATTCTTGAGAGGTTGGGAGTTTGAGAGAGTATTTTGAGAAGTGAAGAATGAGAAAGAGTCTAGCGTGTTTTTTATTAAAATAAAGTCCAGAGATGCATCTGGGTAATATACACGGAGATATATTTCCATAATTTTTTACCTTAGCGTTATGTGTTTCAGGTTGGTCCGAAGATGCATCTCGAATTCTAGAGGTATTTTTAATTTTTCACAAAAGTTCCCAATTAAAATTAATTGTAAAATTTGAAAACTTTAAATTTTAAATAAAAACATTTCCATGTAAAATTTGTTATATATTTTTTTTATTTTAAAATAATTCCTCAAAAAGCTTCAACACAATAGAAAAATATGCTTAATTACACCAAGGGTGCTTTAGGATATTCAATTGTAACAGGTTGGTCCTTTAGGACTTTTTTGCTACATGTCAGTCTTTTAAGTTGCGTAACGTCTACAACATTGCCCATTTTTCATGACTTTGTTCCAAAAATGCACAAAACTGTCATTAACAATGCTTATGTGGCTGTTACGTTGTTGTGATGGTTGTAACTTTGCTGAGATGTAATTGTTGTAAATTTACCTTTATTTAATCATACAAAATCCTCTAATTTAAGTTTAAGCATTCCTAAAGTTAACCTTAATTTGACAAACTCTGCAAATACGAGTTACTGCGAATGAAGATGATGGATTCCAAAGGGAGATGAAGGATTCGAGGGAGACAAAGGATTTGAGGGATACAGACTTAGATACGAAGCGTTGAACGTTTAGGTAAGTCTCATTTTCCCTACGAAAATGTATTTGATTCATTGAGGTCTAGAGTTTTGTACGTGGTCCCTTATACTACTTATTGATTTCTACAACTTACAACTTTTCTGCCAAAAATGGATGTTTTTTATGTTAATTTTCATCATGGAGGAAAGTTTGATGATAATGATATATATGTAGGAGGGATAGTGTCAAATTGGAAGTGTGATGGTGACAGATGGAGTTATTTTGAAATTTTGGGTGTTGTTAAAGAAAATGGGGTATCCCAGGGTACTTGAAATATGGTATGATTTTACTAGTACTTTAAAGGAACTAATTAATGGCTTTGGTGCAATACAACTGCTAAATTGATCCAAGACTAATGGCAAGGTAGACATATACATAGCCCACCCTATTTTCCAACCTGATGAAGTAGATGTAGTTGATGTCTAACTGTTATTAACTTATGTCCAACCCACTGTAGTGGCTTAGATACCTGAAAGTAATATACCTGATGTAGTAAATGACATAGCTGAAACTGACATGGCTGAGGGCCACCATGACATACTTGAAACTGACATAATTGAGGCCCAATAAAGTGATGATAGTGCATTAAGGTGCAGGTTTGATGACTCTGATGATAAGGTATTAAATGATGGAGTTGATGAGGTTCTGGTAGGAGTATGAGGATTTGTTGGTGGGGAGAATGATCAAGAGGTGGATGAATTATAAGTGGATGATGCAAGTAAAGGAAAAAAAAGTAAGGGTGGTAGACCTAAGAAAAAAAAAGGCCAAGGGATGTTCCAACAAGAAAAAGGGACGACCTTTCAAATAAATCATGGAAGAAGCCATGTCTGTTGAAAATGAACCATGTAGTGATGAAGATACACTTGATTTCGGGTTTGTTGAAAGGAGTAAATGAAAAGTGGTAGATAAGGGTTTGTCAGATTCAGATTATATATCTGAAGAATTGGAGACTGCTGAGGATTCAAGTAGTGAGTACTCAAATAAAGGAACTAAGGAAAAATATTCATCATTTATGATGTCTAATAAGTGTGTGGATTATAAATGGGTTTTGGGTACCCAGTTCTCAATAAAGGAGGAGTTTAAAGAACTAGTAGCAAACTATGATGTTAACAATGGTAGAGATTTACACTTTATAAAGAATGATAAGACAAGGGTTAGAGCAGGATGCAAGGAAGGATGTGAATGGGTTGCATTATCTTCCAAATTGCCAAATGAGGATACATGGCAACTGAGAAAACTGAATAACACTCACACATGCAATATAGAGTTTAATGTAAGTATGTTTAACACTAAATGGCTTGGGAAAAAGTTGTACTCAAGTGTTAGAGTTAATCTAACTGTGAAACTCACTATAATATGTGAGAAAATTCATGAGAAATATAATACTGGTATGAGTAGGATGAAGGCTTATAGGGCAAGGAAGGTTGTACTTAATTATGTAGAAGGGTCATTAAAGGAACAATATCTGAGATTGTATGATTACACATGAGTTGTTGAGATCAAATTCAAACATCACAATTAAGTTGAAAGTGCAACCAACTGAACCACAAAGTGAGGAAACTGAGCAACATGAGAACTATGTAAGCAGGCCATTATTGCCAAGTTTTCAGCGACTATATATGTTCCTTGATGCTTGTAAGAGAATTTTTCAAGTTTGTATACCAATCGTTGGAGTTGATGGGTGCTTTCTCAAGGGTCATTATGGAGGACAAATTCTTGCAGCAATAGGTGGAGACCCTAATGACCAAATGATGCCCATTGCATTGGTTATGGTTGAATTAGAAACTAAGGACTCATGGGCTTTGTTTCTTGATCTTCTAGTTCAAGATTTAGGTGGGCCACAAGTTTGCAATAAATTCACTTTTATATCAGACCAGCAAAAGGTACAATTCACTTTCACATAGTCATTACAACTTTAGTAACATAAAGTATATGTTTAACTATTTTTCTATGTTTAGGGGTTGTTACCTGCATTGGAAGAATTATTGTCAGGTGTTGACCAAATATTCTGTGTAAGACACTTGTACAACAACTCTAGAAAAATATTTCTTGGCAAGCAATTGAAAGAACTGATGTGGGGGGCAGCTAAAGCAACATATCCTCAGGCATGGGAAAGGGAAATGAAGGAGATGAGAATGAAGAGGCCTTCAAATACCTATGGAAGATTCCACCTAGATTTTGGAGTAAGTCTATGTTCAATTATTACAAAAAATTTGATGTGATGGTTAACAACAGGTCAGAAACATTCAATAGTGTTATAATTGGACCAAGACAAAAGCCTATTGTTACAATGCTAGAGGATATAAGAGGGTACCTTATGGATAGATAGGTAACAAATAGAAACACGATTGAAGCTTATAATGGTTTTGTACTTCAAAGAATTAAAAGGTTTTGGAAAGACAAACTAAAATATCAAGGTTCTATATGGTTAGGTAATTCACAAACTAAAATCTCATAACTATTGCACTTATTTTATCTCACAATACTTACTAACTCAGTGCAATTTTATGTTTACAAGGCTTGCTGGTGATATGATTTATGAAGTAAGGCATATCAATGTGTCAGGAGACAAATTCACAGTTGACCTCAAGCAAAAGGAGTACTCTTGTAGGAGTTGGATTCTCATTGGCATTCCATGCTACCTTGCAATTTCATGCATCCAAAGTAGAGTTTAAGACCCTGCATATTGCATTCCTACCATGTACAGGAAAGAGACTTACCAGGCTTGCTACATACCTATCATCTACCCAACCAATGGCCTATAGTAAGAGACACATACCCCAACATACTTCCACCACCATCAAGAAGAGCACTCGGGAGGCCTAAGAGAAGAAGGAACAAAGGTGTTGATGAGAAGAGAAAAGATAAAACAACTGTTAGCAGGAAAGGGCTGCCAAATAAATGCTCAGGTTATGGTAAATCTGGCCACAACAAAACCTTCTTCCCAACTGCACCATCCCAAACTGCACTATCCTAAACACAACCAACTATAAGACTTCAAACTATAATATCACCAAGAAGAACCCAACACACAAATTCACAATCCTAACCACAACCTACAATAAGACTTCAAACTAGGCTATCACCAAGAAGATCCCAAACTCAATAAGACTTCCGAACAAGAGTATCACCGAGAAGAGAAACTGTAGCATTTCAGGGACCAATAACAGCTTTTCAACCACCAATAATAACAACACCTAAGCTTCCTATAAAGAGAAAAACCATTAGAATGTTGACTGTTATATTTTGATGAACTAAGAATCTTGTAATTTTGTTGACTTAGAAATATGTAATTTGAATTATCACTTTATGTTTTGGATGTCTACTATGTATTTAGGATGGATTTTTCATGTATTTTGTATGGTATTTTGGTTACTTAATGAAAGATATTAAGGCCTTATCATTATTTTGGTTAATAGGTGTTTTATGTTTAGTCAATGATGTCTACAATATCTCTTAAAGTGTGACAAATATGGACACAAACTATGTCCTTACTGCAACATAAAATGTGACCGTATACTAAGTTGTCAAACACGGGTTAATTCAGTCTCTTAAAGTGTAACAAATATGTCCTTTAAATATTCTTTAGTGTAACAAAAATGTCCTTTAACTATTCTTTAGTGTAACAAATATGTCCTTTAACTCTTCTTTAGTGCAACAAATATGGGCACAAACTATGTCATTACTGCAACAAATATGGGCAACATAAAATTTTACAGACAAATTGGGCACAAAATAAGCATCAAATTAAAGAAGTTCATTAGAACAACACATGTTCAACATTATGGTTAAGGCTAAAATCAACATTACTAACATCAACATAAATCATAATCATCACTTATGGATCAACATACACATCAACATTACAATAATCACAACTAAAAATATTATGACAAAAACTAACATCTTAAACATGTTTTTCGTCATCTCTTTTGTGTATTAGTCCTTTCCATGGATCTTCATATTTTTTCAACATGTTGATTTATGCGTCCTTTTCATCGCATTTTGAACATCTCCTTTGAGTGTTGATTTATGTTTTCCCTTCACCATAGAACTCTTTTTCAACCCACTCAAAAAATTTGCAGCCACTGTTTGAACTTTCACTCTGTTAACATCTAACAATTAGCATTGTCAAATAAGACATACTAGACAATAGCAATTAACTTACCATAAAGTTTCTGCAGCACCAAAAAAGCTTCCCAAAATTTTGTCCTTTCTTCCTCATTGTTCGTATCGTGGCCTTTGCTCCACAAGCACACCTTAGTTCGAAGACTTGCACTCAAAATCAAGTAATTACAGTCAGGGCTACGTGAATTTGACAAATTTGTACCGTATGAAGCCATTGTTGGAGAAAGTAGGAGAATAATGAAAATGGTAATGATACATATATTCTAGGGATTTGATAAAGAAGAAAGAGATTTTTCCCAATTATTTCAAGTAATATTCAAATATATGCCATGTTAGCAACATAACAGCCGCATAGGCACCGTTAATGACAACTGTGCATTTTTGAAACAGAATAATTAAAAAAGACCAATGTTGTAGACGTTATGCAACTTAAAGGACAGACATGTAGCGAAAAAACGTAAAGGACCAACCCGTTACAATTAAATATCCTAAAAGACCCCTGGAGTAATTTTTCCTATAAAATATAACTAATTTTTAATTGATTTTTTTTTCACCTTTAGGTGCTCTAACCATTCTTTTCACCTTGTACAAAGTTTATCTTGATTGATTAAGAATAATGTATATGGCCAGGTGATCACAAATAAAGACAATATTCCCTTGAACATGATGGAGTTACATGAGAACTTGAAGAAAACATGAGCGTCGATTAATAATTGGGAGGTGAAACCTTTGGATTGTGGTTATTTTGAGTTTTCATTCCAATTACCTGAAGACCTTAACAAGATTTGTAGTGTGGAACCATGGATCATAAATCCATATATGTTGCGGTATTCAGTATGGACACCTAATTTTCAACTAAAATACTTGAAGATCATCTATGATATTTTGTGGTTAAGATTACATGGACTGCCTCTAGAATATTATGAGCCTACTACTCTCTTTGTTATCACTAAAAAAATAGTCATTTGAGACGTGATATTCACGCCACAAAGGTGAGAATCACATCACAAAGCCAAACTAGCATCGTAGATTTTCACGAGGTAGTAACAATTGTGACAACTTTTTTGCCATGTGAAAATCACTTTACAAAGTTGCGTCGTGATTTTCACGTCACAAACATTTGCCACGTGATTTTCACATCACAAACTTCTGCTGCAATTTTGCTGCACAACAGGTTTGTTGGTCAGACTTGCAGGTTTGCCACGTGAAATTCATGACACTAATATCATTTTTGCGTCGTGTTTTCCACACCACTAAGTTGGAAAAATTTAAATGATTAGCCTCGTGTTTTCCATGTCACAGATTAATTTTTTATTAAAAAAATTATTAATATATAATTAAAATACAAAATTAATAATTAAAATTTTATAAATTTACTTACAATAAAAATATTAATTTCAATTAATAATTAAAAAATACTAAGATTTTCAAATAATAATTAGAAATAAAACTTCAATTAAAAATTATTAAATTCAAAATATTTCCAAATATTTTACAAAAATTAATATCTAAAAGTAAAATAACAATAAAAAATCAATCAACATCATCATCTTCATCACCTTCATCACCATCCATAGCTTCGTATAAATCATCATCATCATCCACATCATCGGCCATTGAATGATTTGTTTGGTTTCCTTGTTGTGAGAGCAATTGTTGCATTATTTCCTCCATTTCAATTTGTCTCTTCTTCACTTCCTCCATTTGGGCATTTATGGTTGCCTCACGTTTTACCGCCTCGCGTCTCGCCTTAGTTATCGCCAAGTGTCACACTGTTTCCATCATTTGGGGTGTCAATTGTTTTGGACATGACGATCCTTCCCCATCTATAACTCTTTCAAATAATATTCTATTTCCTGGTTTGTAGTTCCCGGTCAAAGATCTATCACCAAATAAACACCTGCTAGGTCCTTTCCCGCCAATTACTAAATTCCAAATATAAAGATCCACACAATCATCGATCGGGGTTGAACCTATCGAAATATACTGAGGATTTTGAACTAAAAATTTTGCGAGCAATGTGTCATAGTCCTTCTTCACATATAAGGAAAAAATTTAAATTAAATATAATTTAAACAATATATAAGAATTAAATTAAATTAAATAATGAAATATAACCACGTGATTTTCACGCCACAAACATTAAATTAGTTGCCACATGAAAATCACGCCACAACTTTTCCATTAGATATTAAAAAAATTTAAACAATTAATTCATATGCATAAATTAATTTAAATAAAATAATACAATATGAACAACTTACCAAAGCTAATTTGGTATGTTTGTCAACAAATTACTCTGATTTTTTGGTACGAATCTTTGCAACCAACTCATTCATTCGTGGGTGTCTCCCCAAATCCTTAGACTAATTAATAAAATTAAATTGAATTAAAAATATATAGTAAATCAAAATATAACTTAAATAAGTAGTTATAATTACCATGTGTCGAGCATGTTCGACAATACTAACGCTTCTAACTGCATTAAGGTGACCCCTCATTTTCTGATGCTCTCATTGTTTTTGCATTTTCAGATCTTGCCTTAAAACCAGGTGAATATCAATAGACAATAAGTTCTTCAAAAACTTCCTTTCCTATCCAATTAGTACGAACATCTTTCTCTTCCCAACCATGTCTAGCATGTCGTAGCATGTTAGAAAGTCAGACTATTGTTCTGCCCTTCCAATTTTTGTCAATCCTAGCCTCGTCAATTTGTTCCCACATACATTTTTCCTGTAGTGTTGTATAAAATTCAAATTAATTGTTACATAAATATAATTTAAAAAAGTAATTAAAATAACAATAACTTAAAACAAATTCGTAATACCTTAAATTTGCTAAACCAATCATCTTTATCATTCTTGGAAAGTTCTCGAAATCTCTTCAAAGATTTTTTATACCTCAGAGTTGATGTCAATATTTCTTAGCTTCAACATCAGAGTTGATGTATATCATCTTACCCCAACCTCAGAGTTGATCCTATTATATCTAACCCCAAAGTTGATGTCTATCATTTTTATCCCCAACCTCAGAGTTGATGCCTACCTTTTCTATTCCATAGCCTCAGAGTTAATGTATGTCTCTCTTTAATCCCCAGTTTCAGATTTGTTGATTAGTTTATTTCCAACCCCAAAGTTGTTGTCTATCTGTTATGCCCAACCTCAGAGTTGTTGGTAACCATTATTCTCGACCACCGAGTTGATGTCAATCATCTTAACCCAAGCTTAGAGGTGTTGATGATCATTTGTATCCCAATCACAAGACTGATCTCTGCCACTCCTACTTTCAGTCACTAAATTGATCTTGGTCATGTCATCATCCCCAGTCTCGAAACTGATGTTGACCATATTATGTTTCCAACCGCAGAGTTGAAAATGGTCAGTTTACCCCAATCGTAGTATTGAGGTCAAATACATTTCTATCCCCAACAGTCAATGTTGGTCGTGTTTCTATCTTCAACCTCAGAGTTGATGTCACATTATTTGTTTTCAAATCCCATAGTGTCTTCCCCATCGAAGTCATTTATCACTCCAAAGCCCAGGTTTTACCTGGAAAACCACTTCAAAACCTATTACATGATATATCCCCCATCAGAAAACTTATTACTCAATGCTTGATAAAACTTGTTAGTGGAGAAAAAACATAAAAAAAATCAATCATACACTACATACACAACATATTGCATATCTCATACATGTCTAACATCTCTTTACAACTAGCACATTCTCCCCACAGACATCTCATCTAATCCCTAACAGATAACCATATACACCACCCATTAAACAATTTCCCATTAATACCTTTATCTCACAGTTCATTCATTTCATTCATTCAATGGGAGAAAATTTCTTGGATATTTTAATATTTAATCATCTCCTACCTCGAACATCTGAAAGTCGTTGCTATTCATATGTTCAGGTCTGAGAATATTAAATAGGGGTAGCTGTCATACCTCAAAATTTTCCCTCCCATTTTCATTTCTACCTAACTTTTGGTTTGAGGTTCCATATGTGTATCCATGACATCATAATACATCCATTTGCATTAAGAAACTCAAAATCATAAATTCAAGGGCCTTGATCACACAAAGCATGGAAGAGACGCTGAGTCCCCAAGCTAGGTCTCGTTTTGATGGCTTTGCTTGTATTGGTAAACCCTTCATCTTGGTTATATTCATCATGGAGCTTGGGGGAAACATTAATTCATTGGTGTTGGATTGCAAGCATCATCAGGGTCATTCAATCCCTAAAACCCTAATTTCCAGTTATGGCCTTATCATTCATTTATGTGTGTATTCAAGATTGAGATTCATCTGATTCATCTAGTCATTCATGGAGGTTTCATTGGTTTGTTCAACAATTCATCAGAGGTCATACTTGTTCATGATCCCAATGCCTTGATAAAGTTGCATTCGTTAAAATTGTTGCACCTTTTGCTTGGTTAAGTTTGGATGGTTTTGCTTGATTGGGTTTCAAGTCTAATAACATGGCATATTTCATCTAGTTTAAGGATATTGTGTTATCCAGTCAAGTCCATTTTCATTCATTATATCAAGTCATTACATTCAATCAAGTCCACAATTCATATCCATTAAATTTCATTTCATTCAAAGTCAATACAAACCTCATTCCATTCACATTTTGTTCATTTCATTATAAAAATGTCCATAGCATGCAAAAATTACATTTTTGGCCAAAATTTATTATAGTTCACTTTTGGTCAACATTTGACTTTTTGGTCAACTGACCCTCCCTTAACCCCCTAAGATCTATTTTCATCCATCTTGCCCTGATTCATCACCAAAATCATGCTTTCCTTGGATTTATTTATGGCCAAGTAACTTGGTCTATAACTTGGTCCATGTCCAGGTCAGACCACCAAATGGACCACCAATTGGACCAGGTCAGACCAGCAAATGGACCACCAATTGGACCAGCCAGACCACCACATGAACCTACATAAACCATTTTTCAAAATTTCCATTTCCATACACAAAACCCAATACCATTTAAAACAATTTCAAGCATTTGCATTAACCATTCAATTCCACTTTACATTACATTCAAAATAACATTTTCCATACATAAACCATTAATTCCAATTCACATCTTCATTCAATTTCCAACCATACAAATACAATGTTTCTAATCCCATTACAACATTAACATTTTTAATTCAAATTATTTCATTATAACATTCGATTTACCATTCATCTTACAAATACAACTTTAATCCAAATTATTGATAACGCAAAAATGTATCGTATATTTCGACCCGATTCACATGCTATTTAGTGTCTTTTTATCATGTTTTATTACTTTTATGTTATGTTTTGTTTGCATTTCAAGTACTTGTCAATTATATAGTGTCCACGCATAGAAATCGGAAAAGGAGCAAAAAAGGGGAGAAAAATGTAGAAAAAGCAAGTTTCTGGTGCATGGCGTTCGCCATCACCATATGGTGTTCTCCATGCACCCAACCACGTCATCATCCAACTTAAGCTCATGGCATTCACCATAATCCTAATGGTGGTCTCCATACATGTGCATTAACAGAAAGTGGAAAAACCAATTTGACTAATTCTTTTCCATCTTTCTACATTCTCTCAACAAAATTCTACACGTTTGGAAAGGGTTCTGCAATATTAGGACTTTATATAAGACGTTGTTTTCAGGAGTTTTAGGGATCCAAGTATTACGCGAAAGCTTTGTTGTTTTTAGTTTTAGGCAAATATTACATTCAAAGTGATAACCGCTCATATCGAGAGGTTATCACAGATTTAGTTTAATTTTCTGCACTCTTGGATCACAACATAATTGAAGTCATTTATTTCCATTCGTGTTATTTGAAGTTTCTCGCAATTTAATTCAAGTTTCCATATTTTTACGTTATTGCTTTATATTTTCGTTTATCGCACTTTAATTCGATTATCATGTTGTCTTTAATTTCAATTACCATGTTTAGTTTGTTTAAGTTCAATTCCATGTCTAGCTAAACGTCTTTGATTCCGGTATGTGAGGACTCTCATTCCGACGGGACTCGGTAATGAATTTGGCATAAAATTTTGTTAAACTATTTTTCTGGCTTTATTTTTCAAGTCTAATTCAAACGTTTTTGCACGAGAGTGAAAAAAAAAATTAAGGTTCGAGTCGATAGCACGAGAGTGTGAGACTGGAACTGGATAGTGGAAACTGGGCGTTGATTCTAAATACAGCGAGAGCGCTTTAGGTATCAATTAGGACTTATTTAGTTTTCAAAAAATGATTCTTAATTGAAACGGGCGAGCGAGTGCAAAATCTCATGGTTAGGGGGTGTAGCTTTAATCAATAGCGCGAGAGTGTGAGATAGAACTTTTAAACTAGTATTTTCTACTGAAAGAAGCTTAACATAAAACAAACACCAATGAATTACAAAGTCCCTGAGGTGCACGGAATCCATATTCCGGCCTCCCTTTCTTGATATTTTCCTAAATCCTATTCCAATTCTTGTTTTTAATTACGTATGAATTAAGTAATCATGAGAATTAGCTTTACATTGCATCAATTGATAATACTAGATTGATTATTAGTCCTTGTGGGTTCGATATATTTTAAAACTACGCGATAGATTGTATATTTATAGTTAGATAATCCGATAAACTCATAAAGTCGTGATCAATTATAAAGATTATAACACAATCCAAGATCACAACCCAAAATTAACATGGCCTTTGATACACATCAATCCATTGCAACAAGTCCCTAGCAAGCTCCAATCCATTCCAAGCTAGCAAATACATTCCAAGCGCCTGCCAGATTCAACAAAAACATATTCTCATGGCAAATAAAACTCAAATTTCCATAATAAAAACCATTTTCTCCAACCTGCATAAACAATTCCACAAGAAAACCAATAAGAACCCTACATCATTATCCAAACGCAGGAAAAAATAAAAGCCAATTCATGTACCCTGCATTTATCTCTTAACCTTAAAAACTAGTTAACTTCACTCCTCCAAGGGACCTAACTCTAACTGAATTCAAATCCAACCACTAACTGACTCCAACTCACCTTTAACTAACCTAATTGAATTCTCCAACTAACTTCATTTTCCCCTAACTAACTCTCACTAACCTCTAACAATTTCTCCACAACTTGTAACCAAAGATAACAGAATCAAAACATAAAAAAGCTAAAAGGGGAAGCTCCGAACATAAACAAAAGCATTGCATAGAGAAAGAAAGGCATATAAAAAAACCATTCACTTCAATTCTCATGGGACCCTTTCACTTTCCTTCTCATTCATCACAAAAAACCATTTTCTTCACTCTTCACAATTTGGACACTCTTCATTCTTCACTCTCAGACTCTTACAATAATCCACGCTCTTCGATCTTTCAACCTCAATTACCTAATCCAATAGCACGCAATCACAGTAAAACAACAACAACATACGTGAGCAAAATAGCATCAATATAACAGAAGCAGAGAGAGAAGAATGAAGAGAAGAAGAAGATTAAAGGAGGAGATTACCTGAGCCACCGTGTTGAAGCGTGATTCCGGTAGGCTATTTGTCTCCCTTTAATTTCTTTATCCAGGTACAAGAACGAAAATGATGGATTCAATTATATAAGTGATTTCAATTTTGGTTTTGAATTTGATTTGATGTTGAATTTCCACGCGGATATAATTGTTGTTCTTGGTTCTTCTATGGAGTGGTGGAAGCGAATTCTTGAGTTCTTGTGGTTGTTTGTGTGAAATTGAAGTGAGGTTGAAGGCTGAATTCATGTTGGCCATGTTGTTCATGTTTGTTTGCGCGAAATCGAAGCGAGTTTGGATCCGTAGTTCTTGTGAGTGAGAGCTTTGGTTTCGTAATTGAACGTTTCGTGCATTTGAAACTAGGGTTTTTAGGTGTGTGGCTTGGGTCATTTGTGTTGAACCCGAGTGATTGCTTGGAGCTTGGGCCTATGGCCCAAGAAGTTTCTTTGGCCCAAGTGTTTTTCTTTGTCCACCCCTTTAATCAATACCTATACCTCTTTGGCCCTAATTCAATTTTCTTTCCATTAATCCCATCTTAATACTTAATTATTTATTTATCTTCATTTTTTTGTGTGATTAATCTTGCTGCTGATTTTTTGATATTGTGCATTAAGTTAATTTTAGATTTTAATCATATGATACAATTAGGTTTGATTAGGAATTAATTAGGTTTAATTAGGAATTTATTAGGTTTAATAATTTTTAATTAGATTTTGGATTCCTAGAAGTTAATTTCACATTAATTAATTTTTCCATGACTTGTACACTTGCCATCAGGGTTTGCTAATCCATTTTGCTGAACTAATTCATGATAGGATATTATGCTTAAATGTTGATTTTACCACGATTTGTCCATTTTCAATTGCATTGTGATTAACATGTTCATGTTTAGGTTAAGTTAAAATCAAATTATGATATAGATTGTTAATTTCCCTTTGCTAATTTGAGTTCATAATCCATGTTTAGATTGATTTTTGATCATTAGTTTTAATGTCCATTTTGAATTGTTCATTAGATTGATTATCTTGAAATTGAAAATGTCTCAATTTTTGTGATGTGTGCCTTTTGTATGTCATTTCTTTCACCATGACCATGTGATTCATCTTTGATATTTGTCCATATCGATTATTTCTCATTTGAGTTGATAAATGCTTTGAGTATATTTACTTTGATGCATTGTTTTCATTTACCTTGATTCCATACTAACTTCATTTTCCTTGTGTGTTTACTTAAACCATGTGACTTTAAGTTTGATCCAAGTTAGGTTCCTATTATCATCATTACTCATCATTTGTCTTGTATTGTTTGAGGACACCATGTCACTTGATTGTTTTAGGCATGATACTTGGATTGTAACTTATATGGTTTCCATTCCCTTGCCTTGTATTGTTTGGTACAATCCCCTCATTATGGGTCACATGTTCCCCCTTCCCATAAAAGTATAATAGATTAGGTTTATCTTCTTTTAATGCTTTCAATGCATGCTAACTAAAAAGATAAAATCAAACGATAAAAAAGAAACTTTCAAAAGACCAAAAGCATACTTGATCCAACATCAAGTGGTTTTCCAAATCAAACTCACTACATAGTAACGTGAGTGCTTGATCCGACGTCAAATATCTCATCATCATTATCCATTATCTCATACCATATCTTCTCAATCTATTTATATCTCTATCTCCATTCTTCACACACTTTTCACAATAAATTCCAAATGCTTGATCCAACGTCAAGTGCACTTTCAAAATATTTTCTCGATAAACTGTAATGCAAAAATGGGGTTTACGTACTTGTACAAAATATTCAAGTAGTTGGGTTGTCGGTCGTACCTAGCTTATGGCCCGATGCTTGACTTCCTTTCAAAATACCTACCTATAAAAGAAGTTCAATCTGGTACTCTGAGAGAGAAAAAGAGTGATTAGGATGCCACTATCCTCTCAACTCTTGAGTATTCTATTTGTTGGTTGTACTTAGTCAAGGGTTAAATACTAGTCTCCCTCTAAGTACCAATGATTAAACTTGCCAAATCATTTCAAAAATCAAAAATCCTCTTGAATGAAAAAGAATGGTTAGGATGCAATTGTCCTCTCAACTCCCAAGTATTCAAATTGTTGGCCATACTTAGCCAAGGGTTAGATACTTGTCTTCAAGTCTAAAATCAACCCTAACCAATCAAATAATTTTTCTTCCTTAGGGCTTTCAAAAACTTCCTTTTCATAAAAGGGCATGTTACTTTCATTCTACAATGAACAAAGCTTAAGCCTCCCATGCGTGAGCGGACAAGTAATGTTTAACTGCTAGAGTGTGATCCAAGTGCATCCATTTTACCTTAAACAAACAAACACTTAAGCCTCCCATGACGTGAGCATACAAGAAAAGTTAAGCGCTAGAACGCAAATGTTAACATTGACCATTAAACTCAAACAACCAATACTCTATTTTATGATCGAAACTATGGAGCTCTGACTTTTTTATTACATGAATGAGGATACGTAGGCACAAGGGTTCGAAACCTTGTCGAGCACACTAATTTAAACCTTATTTTTCACTCCATTAACTGATATCAAGTAACATTAATATAAACAAAATCCATATGCATGATACAAGCATAGTGGTTCCCATCGAGTACGATGGATGTGAGGGGTGCTAATACCTCCCCCTTGCATAACCGACTTCCGAAACCACTCTTAGTTGAGAAGACCATTCTCTTGTGGTTTTATCGCTATTTTCCCTTTCCTTTAGAATAAATAAACTCTGATGGAGAATCTGTATTTTTCGTGGCGTGACAGTTAGAGACTATGTTGAGGACCTATTTTCTAAGCAAGTAAATCCTAGATTTCCTATATCCTTTTGCCTTGGATGTTTATTTCTGTATTACTCGCCTTTATCTATTTTTTCTATATATTCCTATTATATATATTTGTGGTACTCTTGTGAGTTAGATTTTGTTGCTTGAGTGAAAGTCCCAATACACAGGCTTAGAAAGTACACCTAACATAGGAGGGAGCTTCGTATTGACTCGTCAGACGTGGTTGTCTTGGGGGGAAGATACGAAGATCCTGCTTGGAGTAGATTCTTTTTGGAGTTTCACTAGCACATAAGTCATTTTGCATAGACATCCATTCTTCAAAAGGGAGTCCGCGACTCTAAGGACCTTTAGAAAACCCATGGCTTTTGAAGTTAAGGGTGACCTCACTTAGAGTAGATCATCCCGAGGGTATTGTTGACTCGCAAGTTATCTTGTGGTGACAATGATATTCTAGCCTCATGATCCGTGACTTTAAGCATCTTCATATGTCTTAGTACTTACCTTGTGAGGGGACATGGTTATTTCTTGTAGGGAAACTTAACCTTCAACCTACCCTGAGCTTCATGATCATACTGTCCAAGATGCTGCAAGCCCTTATAAGACCCCAATTTTGACCCTAAGATCCCTCATGCATTTCCATCATAAGCATTAGCATTGGGATCATACCTTGGTATCCTCCTTACCCCTCTTTCATTGGGTTTGTTTTGGGAGAGATCACCAATCACTTTGTGATTATATCATACTTTTATTTTATCATTTCACTAACCAAAATACCAAAAATATGTCTATGCATTTGCCTAACTCTTTTGTAGGTAGGGCATGATCTCATTGATTCATCAAGATCACATCTAGGGTTTGAGACCTTCATGAACAAAGAGCACAACCAAGAATTGATTCAAGAATGGTTATGAACATCATATATAAGTCCCAATGATCTCTACATGTCATATTGATCAAGTTTTCTTCAAGAGTTTGAGGGTGATTTGCCTTGGAAACCCTAGTTTGACTAGGTATCTTGAGTAACTTCTCCAACAAGCTACCTCACCAATTGATCAAATTTCTAAAGGGGCACTTCAAAATTCATCATCTTATGCATATATGATCTACCATGAGCCAAGAAAGGCAAGAGAATTAAAGATTAGCAAGTTGGTTGATGGTGGTTGGCCAGATGAATTTATCTATCAAAACTGGGTCTCCCTAGACCCTATCTCCTACAATTTTCACCATATGAAAATGATTCTAAGAGAAAACTTACTCTAGATGACATTCTAAACAACTCTCATGTTGAGACCTAGAGCTAGTTTTGCTTGGAAAATCATTTTCTATGTTGAAACATTATAGGTCATTTTATCTAAACCCTAATTTGAAAGTCAACTTCCCAAGGCCATAAACTACTCAATTTTTATGAGATGAAAGATTTACAAGTTGCACAATCAAATTAAATATTTCTACCTCAACTTTTATGTTTGGAGTGGGAGCTAATTCAACTTTTTTGAGCATGTGATATGAGGTTACATTATAGGTCACTTTTGACCTATACCATTGATCAAGTGATTTTTCCAAACATCAAAAATGCATAACTTTATCATTTCAAATCCAAATGACATGAAATTGGTTGCCATTTTTAAGGTATTTGAGAGATCTACAACTTTGACGAAGACACGTTTCTCATTTGAATCTCCTATAAAAAGTTGAGCAAGGTGGAACATTGAGACATATATGGCTTGACACTTAGAAAATTTTTAATATATCAAAATTTTTCCAAATTTCCACCTCAAATTTCTACAAGTTCCAAGCTCCAAATGAAATAGTGTTCAACATCAAACTTGTCCCTCTTGATCTCACCTTTCCGAAGAGCTCAAATTCATTCATTTTGGATGTGAAATGCATAGGCTGCGCATGGCTTAAACATGCTGATATCATTTGGCAAGGATTAAGCTTCAAACACCAATGTACATTTGCCTTGCTATCCAAGCTTACCTCAAAGTATGTGATCTTCAATTATGGACCTCAAGCTATCATTTCATGGGCCTATGCACGCCCATGCACCATTACATAATCATTTGCCAAATTTGGAAAGTGAAAAAGAGTGTGCAATTATCAACCAATTCAGCTATAAATAGAGCTTCAATTGCTCAAAATTTGATAGACATTGGCGCCAACTTTGATCCCCCATTGAAAACCCTCACTTCTCAAAGGATAACCCTTATAAATTCATTTGAATTTGAGCTTGAATCTCCACTGTTTGGAATTCAATTCTCCAGGAATCCATTACTTCTAAACCATTCAATCCTTCTCCTGCAAGCAAGTGGAGTGAGTTAAAGCATAAGCAAGATCAAGATCCATCGAATTCAGACCTTCATTGAAGGTATTTTCCAGAAATTTTAAATTCTTCGATTCTCTTAAATTCCTGCTCAATTCTACTGATTCTTTGGTTGTCTGAAGTCATACCAATGTAGGCAAGAAGATTGAGTTGCTTTGAGGTCAAATTGAAGCAACTCAGTTCATGTACCTCAAATTTCAATTCCACATATCTCTCAATATATTTGGAATTGGAGTGAATGGAGGTCAAATTCGAGCTCAGTGCCATTTTTTCTTTAAGACCTTGTCCTTGTTTTTCTTTTTGGTGATGGTTCATGCTGCTCAGTCCGGTGAGGTTCACCTGTGAAGATGACTGGAGGTCTGGCTCCAACGATGACTTGGCAAGGCTAAGAACCACAAGATCCATATGTTTTGTTTTAATCTCGTGCAGTGGTTTTAAATACCACATTTGCCACGCGCTGACTAAGGAACACGGTGGAATGCGCGCTAGGGACCATCAGATCTACCACCTCAATTAATGAGGGAGATCTGATGGTCCACGTATTTTTGATTTTTTTATTTTTTATTTTATTAGCGTTTTCTTCAATAATTCATATTAAATTCAATATTGATCCAAAAAATATGAGACTTTCACCAAAAAATTTCAAATATTTTTCCCTTTCATATTCTGAATTAAAATTACTTTTTGGATGATTATTAATATTTTTCATGAATTTTGCATTTGTTTTTAATTGTTTAAAAATATTTTTAAATGTCCAAAAATTATAATTTTTTTTCTCCAAGGTCCTTTGACCTATGATAAATCTCATGGCCATATCTTTGGTGTTTTGATGAGATTTTAGGAATTGGACAAAACATATTTGATTTAAATGCACTATTTTGTTATTTTTTTAATTGAATAAATGCCAATTAAATTTTTATTGACGATTTGTATTGACTTGTTTGAGTTTGCTTGTTTGTTGTTGGGCCTTGGTCAAGGTTGATTTGAATTTGTCAAATTAATATCATTGAACTTAGGGGATTGATGGAATGTACATTCCATCTCCCAAAATGAATGAATGCTATTAATTTGGTAAAAGTCCTCCTTTGACCAATTTGTGATCTCATTCATCCCCTTCCCACTTCATCTCATTCCTCTTCTTCATTCATCCATTTCCATTTAGCCTATAACATTTCAAAGTCCTAATGCTAGTTGATTGAAAAATTGACATGAGTATGGATAAGATTAGGCCACACCTTTTGCATATTTTTTGTGTGTGGTATGTTTCATGAGCATAGTTCATAATACTATGTCTCCAACATGCATTAACACCAAAATTCTATTGCCCGACCTCAAATAGTTGTGACTTCTACATAAGTCCAATTACGATTGCTTAACATAGCGCTAAATTTGTGACATAAAAGGCATGAGCATTCTAGTTAGTGTGATTGTAAGTTTCCCCTCTTTCATGGTATTGTGTGGAAACTTGGCCTTCTTTCCTTCCGTTGGAAGACGTTTTGGCTCAAGGATTCATGCTTGTGATAAGTGGGTTGAGTGTTCTCCAAAGAATGTCTTGAAATGAAAAGCAAAAGCAAAACAAAACTAACTTCTAACTTACTAACTATTAACATTTAATTTCAAGCTTTTACTTCAATGCAATTTACTTTTAGCACTCTATTTCATTTGCCATTATTAATATTTTTCTAATTGTTTATGTTAATGCAATTTTCACTTTGTCCATTTGGACCATATTGTGTGATATATTTTGTTTGTATATACTTTGCTTGTTTGTGTGGTCTTTGACCATTAATGCACATAATAATAACAAAAACCCTAAAAAACGTTTGAGTGGACTGTTGGATTGATCTTGGACTAATGGACTTAGAATTTAGGCAACCTCCCTAAGCTAATGGACTTGGCCAATGCCAATTTGTTGAAGAACCAAGTGCTTGCTATTTAGAATTCATCTGATACATCTTTGAAGATCTCTCTAGGATTCATCTGCAACATGATCATTGTGAAGCTGTTATTTTGAACCTGTGACTTATGGAATTCATCTGTTGTATGGGCTATCTTGAAGAAGATCATGAAGTGGATAAGCTTGGATGAGACCATCTTTATTTGATGCCTTTGCTCTTCAAGATTGATATAATTGTGCATTTGTGTGTTGTTTGATTCTAAAAGTCCAACGGAATTCTGGGTTTCTATTAACATATTTGTCTATTGGATTGCTACCCATTTGGTCAGATCTTTTCAACTCTAAACTTTTAATTTTTGTGCATAGGATAGTCTCTTCATCTTCTCCCCATTTCTTTAATTTCAAAATCTCTCACTCCATTTTCAAAATCTTCTTTGTGTGAACTACTTTTGTTCTAAACTTTGACCACTTTTGCAAAAAGTAGAAACTTTGGCCTTATGCCATTGCATTTTCAAATTTCTTTTCTTAAATCAAACTTGTAAATAAACTTAACTATGCCTGACTTAAACTTTCAAAAAAAAGCCAAAAAGAATTAACTCATTCAAATCAATTTAGGCCTTTTGTGCCTTTCAAACTTAAATTTTGTTAAAATCAACACATCCACTTTGAAATTTGTATCACAAACTACGAGGTTTTGATCCCTCATTTTTATGTTGGTACGTAGGCACAAGACCGAAGGTCTTGTCAAACACAAAAATATAATTAATGAATTCTTTTCTCATCCCCCCATTCTATTTGTTTGTAAACATCACTTTATACCAAATACATATGCACACAAAAGGGCTCCCTAGGAGTACCTAGGACATTTTGGATGCTAACACCTTCCCTCTGTGTAACCAACCCCCTTACCTGTGATCTCTGACTTTTATTAGTTTTTATTTGAAAACTTCTTACTTCTTGGGTTTTGTTCGTAATTTTTTCCTTTTCCCTGGGAAATAATAAAAGCGCGGTGGCGGCTCTTGTTAATTGATCTCTAGCTTATCAATAGCTTGATGATCATGAATTTAAGTGGCGACTCTGCTGCGGAGTAGTCTCTAGTGGGTTTAGCCTACTTTTTGTGTGAATATATTTGTATATATGTGATGTTTGTATATATGTATGTGTGATATAATCTGCTTGTTGTGCTTGGTGATCTCTGAGTGGTGAGATAAGTTCTAACCCGAACTTGAGTGCAATTAAGATAGGAGGATGGTATAGTCATGTTCGAATTGTGTGGAGTAGTCCTTAACAAGTTGACTTGAGATCCATCTGCTCAGTGGAGACTCCTTTGGATTTGGAAATGTCACACAAGTATTTGTGGTTAGGCATTACTATTCCTAATTGGGTCTGAAAAGCTGAGGACCTTAGGACATTTAACCCATCTTGTCCTATTTAGGACGTAGTGCAAAGACTGTTCAAGTGTAGACTTGATAACAGTTGTTACGTGATACTACACTCAGACGAGTTTCTCTTGAGAATATTATGGGTCGATGAGTCAGTCATCGTAACCTGTAATATCCGATAGATGGAATTAAGACTCTGGGAACTTCTTAGAACATGATCTACAGGTTTTTATCCTTAGTTCACTCCTTTGGGATGGTTCTTACCCAGACTCCATGCTCGTGACTTGCAACAAACCCTTAATTCTTGGTTGATCCAATCAAGTCTTGTTAATATCAATGGAACTTGGGTGTTGATAAGGTGTAAACCATAATCCACCAAAATGGATGATTGATCTTGACAATGACTTGATTCATCCCTTGACCTTTGTTTGCTTTGTATGTGATCCCTTATTTGTGATTGTTGCATTCATGCATTCATGCGCATCATAACATTCATCACACACAAAATTCAAGGAACTAAGGTATCATTTGCAAATATTTTCAGACCATGGATTGTTGACGAAGGAACACTAAGAAGTACGGTTTCAGATGTCCCGACTCGAAAGAGTTAAGGAAGCTAGCATCTTTTGTATTAGATTCCTTGGACTTCAAAAAACATCATGGGAAGCTTCTGTCCATTTTGTCTGCTGATGTGGTTGAAGGACTTTTGAGTGTGCTGGTGCAGTTCTATGATCCTCTCTACCATTGTTTCACTTTCCCAAATTTTCAGCTTGTGCCTACCTTGGAGGAGTATTCTCATCTTTTGGGGATACCTGTATCTAGTAGAGTGCCTTTTAGTGGATTTGAGGAGATTCCCCGATCTAGTATTATTGTTGAAGCTCTTCACTTGAAGAAGTCTGAGATAGAGGCTCATTGGGTGAAGAAAGGAGGGTTATTTGGATTGCCATCTGTTTTCTTCATCAAGGAAGCTACCACTTTTGCTCAAGTTGGTAGTATAGACGCTTTTGAAGCTATCTTTGTGTTGCTCATCTATGGTTTAGCTTTGTTCCCTAACATTGAGGGTTTTGTTGATGTTAACACCATTAGACTTTTCTTGATTGGGAATCATGTGCCTACTTTGTTGGGTGATATGTATTTCTCTTTGCATCTAAGGAATTCTAAAGGTGGTGGAATGATTGTTTGTTGCATTCCTCTTCTACACAAGTGGTTTATTTCGCACTTGCCTCAGACACCTGCTTTTGCGGAGAACAAACAATGTCTACGGTGGTCTCAGAGACTTATGTCTCTCACTAATGATGATATAGTTTGGCATGATCCGTCTTTAAGCAGTTTGGAGATTATTGATAGTTGTGGTGAATTCTCTAATGTGCCTCTCATTGGTTCACAAGGAGGAATTAACTACAACCCTGCTTTGGCTCGTCGTCAACTTGGGTTCCCCTTGAGAGACAAACCTAATAACATGTTGTTAGAAGGTCTTTTCTATCAAGAGGGTAAAGATCCCCAACATTTAAAGTAGAAGATTGTGCATGCTTGGCATAATATGCATAGGAAAGGTAGATTCGAGCTTGGTCCGTGCAATTGTGTAGCTTTGGAAGCTTACACTTTTTGGGTGAAGAAGAGAGATATGGAGTTGAAGATGCCTTATCCTTGTGAAAGACCTATGTCTATGGTTGTGATTGAGCCATTAACTCTCCCTAACCAAGATGTAGAGGAGTTGGAAGAAGCGCTCATCAAGATGAAGCAAGAAAAGGATATGTGGGAAGAGCGTTTCCATGCTTTGAGCAAGAAGCATGAATAGTTGCAGTTGGAGTCTAAAGACAAAGATGCACTGATTGAGCTACTTGCAGACCGAGTGACGAAGAGACAGAGAGAGCCAAAGGTTTCATCTTCTAGCATGCCTCAGTCTTCCGTTGCTTGGAAGAATATTGTTGACCAGCTTGTCCTCGAGAAGACTCAAATGAAGTCTTCTTTTGAGACTGAGATTCGTTGCATTCGAAGGAAGTACGCGCCTTTAGCCAGATCTTCTGACATTGTTGTTAGGGATCCTTAGGATGACTAGTCTCCTTTTCTATTGTATCTTTTTATTTTGGTTTCTGAAATTGTACTCAGTGTAATCCTTCCAATTTATATAAATAAAAAGAAATTTTTGGTCATATCAAAGTATTGCCATTTAAATATTATATATTTATAAATGATATAGTAAGTTCCTTGGAAGTAAAAATAATCAAGCATTGCATTTCATGCATCATTTGCATAAGCAGGTTTTTGCCAGGTGTCTGATTGGTGTTTCTTCTGTGCTTTAGCCAAGCTGACTCACCGGTACAATACCAGAGCCAATCATCAGAAAATTATGGAGCATCTAGAGCAAGAGAACAGAGAGTTGAAGGACGAGATCGCCTGACTGACTACCATGATGGAGTCAGTTCTTGCTGCTCAGAGTCAAGCTTCTCCAACGCCTGCAACTCCTCCTGCAAGGACTGTTATCTCAGAAGTGGTTACCTCTACTGTGCCTGCTACTGCTGTAACACCCTTCTAAAATACCCCAAATATTTAATTAAAACAACATATAAAACTCAGAGTAATTATGCAGTTAAGGGTGTCACACACAAACACTGCACACCATTCAACAATATGACGGTCATGCTCCTTTATTAATTCAAAACATAACATTTGCATAAAACGCAGCGGATATAAATCTCATCATTCATGTAAAACATTACATGTAAAATGGTTCACAACCAACAATAAAACATTTAAAACAAGTTAAAACATCCCATCCCGATGTTACATCTATCAGAGCACGACCCACTAAGGAGACTACACTAGACTCCAAGCATTAGCTTCTACTCAACTCATTGCTCGTTACCTGAAAAATAGTTGTAAGGGTGAGTTCCTCAATCGATATAATAAGCATTATAAATTATCATGTCATGTTAAGTAAATAACACATTTCATCACCCAAATCAGATTACACATTCAGCAACGGCAATATCAACTCAATCATACTCATACTCAATGTCAACATAACCACAAGTATAATATTGGAATACATCCATTCATATTATACGTCATACATACATTATGCAATGAGACTCCACACATGCGGTACCGACTATTCTTGAACATATAGTTCAAGCTCACCGATCAAATCCAGATACGGCTACTAAGCTCACTAGTCCCACTCATTTGAGACCTAGTGACTCACTCACTAATTCCTCACCATGGGAATTAGCTACAGCCCCAAAGGCTATGCTATGCACACTAATCATCTAGCATGCAAACATCAACAACAAATCCACAATGATTCACTCACTAATTCCTCACCATGGGAATTAGCTACAGCCCCAAGGCTATGCTGTGCACGCTAATCATCTAGCAATGCAACATCAACAACAATCCACAATGGACACATGCTCACACTCTAAGCCATACAACAGCCCATTCACAAATACATGCATAATATATACATTCACAACATTATGCATATCATCATACATCATCAACACATTTGTCAAAACATCATATCATCTCAAATAATTGAACACAGTATTAGCAGACTCTACTAATACCTATACTGCTCAAAACAGCGGGAAATGATCCCTACCATATCACACACTGATATAGGCAACCACCAATTAGGCACACAACATTTAAATTAACAATTTTTCCATACTGCAACAGTGTTAACCGGTTAACGCCCTGGGTTAACCGGTTAACGCAGGCAAAACACGCTTACTGCCCAAAACTTATCAGTGTTAACCGGTTAACGCCATGGGTTAACCGGTTAACGCAGGCAAAACAGCACTAATTCTCAATTCGTAACAGTGTTAACCGGTTAACACCCTGGGTTAACCGGTTAACGCAGACAAAACAGCAGTTCCTGCGCTAACACAAAGCAGAATGCAGAATTCTCCGCATTTTCCGCCGTTGGAGGACTTCCGGACCTCCGATTCTAATTCCGTAAAAAGCTCTACGTTCGGGAAATTACAACACACTCAATTACAGGTTCAATTTCAGTTTTTACACAACATATCCATCACAATTTTCAGCATTCAACAATCCCAATTAGGGTCAATTCCACGGTTTATCACTACCCATTACATGCTAACCCATAATACCCATTAAACGACGATAAACCCCCTTACTTGATTTAATCCGGCAACTTTGAGCTTCCAGCTTTTCCGTTCTCCAACCCTTGCTCTCTAGCTCTTCCTCTTGCCCTTTCTCCACTTTCTCAATCGCTTCTCTGTTTCACGTGAAAAGTTTCTTTTCCAAATGAACTCTTTTTACTTATTCCAACTTATATATTTTCCAAATTATATTATTATTCCAATAATAATAATAATTCAATAATTCCAAAATAATAATAATAATAATAATCCAATTATCTAATTAAATTAATAAATATATTATTAACTTAATTTAAATAATTATCATATTATTATCGGGGTGTTACAACTCTCCCCCACTAAATGAGTTTTCGTCCTCGAAAACATACCTCAAGCGAACAACTCTGGGTAAGACTCCTTCATCTTACTCTCCAGTTCCCAAGTCGCATTGCCACCTGCTGGTCCTCCCCAAGCTACCTTCACCAAGGCAATCTCTTTACCCCGCAACTGCTTCAACTCTCGATCCTCAATCCTCATAGGTGATGTTTCAGCAGTCAAGTTATCTCTCACCTGTACATCATCTATTTGGACTACATGCGACGGATCATGAATGTACCTCCTCAGCTGAGACACATGAAAAACCTCATGCAAATTCGCAAGCGACGGCGGTAAAGCGATACGATAGGCTACCTCCCCTATCCTCTCCAAAATCTGATAAGGACCAATAAATCGAGGTGTCAACTTTTTTGACTTCAAAGCTCGACCAACCCCAGTTATCGGAGTAACACGAAGGAACACATGATCTCCCTCTTGAAATTCAAGTGACTTCCTCCTCTTGTCATGATAACTCTTCTGACGACTCTGAGCAATTCTCATCTTCTCCTGAATCATCTTAATCTTTTCCGTAGTTTGTTGAACAATCTCCGGTCCAACCACAACACTCTCACCGGACTCATACCAACATAAAGGTGTCCGACATCTCCTACCATACAAAGCTTCAAACGATGCCATACCAATGCTCGAATGAAAACTATTGTTGTAGGTAAACTCAATCAAAGGCAAATAACAATCCCAAGCACCTCCCTTTTCCAAAACACAAGCCCTCAAAAGATCCTCTAGTGACTGAATCGTCCTCTCAGTCTGACCATCAGTCTGCGGATGATATGCAGAACTCAATCTCAGCTTAGTTCCCAAAGCCTTCTGCAAACCTTCCCAGAACTTCGATGTAAATCTAGGATCTCTGTCTGAAACAATACTCGACGGAATACCATGCAAACTTACAATCTTCTCAATATACAACTCGGCTAGCCTCTCTAACGAATAATCCATTCTGATCGGAATGAAATGAGCCGATTTCGTCAATCTATCTACAATCACCCAAATAGCTTCACAATTCTTACTTGTCCTCGGTAAACCAGAAACAAAATCCATACTGATACTATCCCACTTCCACTCTGGAATAACCAACGGTTGCATTAGCCCAGATGGCTTCTGATGCTCAATCTTTGACTTCTGACAAGTCAAACAGGAATAAACAAAACTCGCAATTTCTTTCTTCATTCCCGGCCACCAAAATAACTTTTTCAAATCATGATACATCTTCGTAGCTCCAGGATGAATACTCAGGCCACTACGATGTCCTTCTTCAAGAATACTCTTCTTAAGTTCGATAACATCCGGAATACACACCCGATTACCAAATTTCAAAACATCATTCTCATCAACTCTGAATTCACCACCTTGACCTTGATTCACTAGAGTCAACTTATCAACCAAAAGCACATCGGATTTCTGACCCTCTCTAATCTCATCCAGAATACCACTCGTTAACTTCAACATTCCCAATTTAACACTATTGTGAGTACTCTCACACACCAAACTCAAGTCTCTAAACTGCTCAATTAAATCCCATTCTCTAACCATTAACATAGACATATGCAACGATTTCCGACTCAATGCATCAGCCACTACGTTTGCTTTACCCGGATGGTAATTCAAACCAAAGTCATAATCCTTCAGAAATTCTAACCATCTCCTCTGTCTCATATTCAGCTCTTTCTGATCAAACAAATACTTTAAACTTTTATGGTCACTGAAAACCTCAAATCTTGACCCGTACAAGTAATGCCTCCATAACTTCAGAACAAATACCACAGCTGCCAACTCTAAATCGTGTGTCGGATAGTTCCTCTCATGAATCCTCAGTTGTCTCGAAGCATAAGCTATAACCTGCTTATTCTGCATCAACACACCACCCAAACCCAACAATGAAGCATCACAGTAAACTTCAAATGATTCCGACGGACTCGGTAATATCAGAATAGGAGCAGTAGTCAACCTTCTCTTTAACTCTTGGAAACCTTCTTCACATTTTGAGTCCCAAACAAATGCTTGCCCCTTTCTAGTCAACATCGTCAACGGTAAGCCAACTTAGAAAATCCCTCAATGAATTTCCTATAGTAACCAACCAATCCCAGGAAACTATGAATCTCAGCAACAGACTTCGGAGCTTCCCACTTAGATACCGCTTCTATCTTAGAAGGATCAACAGCAACACCACCTCTTGAAATCACATGACCAAGAAAACTAACCTCTTCTAACCAAAATTCACATTTGGACAGTTTAGCAAATAACTTCTTTTCTCGCAGAACTTCTAAAACCACTCTCAAATGCTCAGCATGCTCTTCTTCAGATTTCGAATACACCAAAATGTCATCAATAAACACCACAACAAACTGGTCTAGGTACGGATGGAAAATCCTATTCATATACTCCATGAATACTCCAGGCGCATTAGTCACACCAAAAGGCATTGCAGAATACTCATAATGTCCATACCTTGTTCTGAAAGCAGTCTTCTGAATATCCTCAGTTTTCACACGTATCTGATGATATCCCGATCTCAAATCTATCTTGCTGAACACACTCGCACCAACCAACTGGTCCATCAAATCATCAATCCTCGGCAAAGGATACCGATTCTTGATCGTCACTTTATTCAGTTGCCTGTAATCCACACACAACCTCATAGTGCCTTCTTTCTTCTTAACCAACAACACTGGTGCACCCCACGGGGACACACTCGGACGAATAAATTTCTTATCCAACAGATCTTCCAACTGACTCTTCAATTCCGTTAGCTCAACAGCAGACATACGATACGGAGCCATCGACACCGGCCTAGTACCAGGTACCAAGTCAATCGAGAACTCAACTTCACGCTCTGGCGGTAATTCATTCACTTCTTCTGGAAACACATCAGGAAAATCACACACCACAGCTAGATCGCCAATCACCAGTTTATCTTTAGCCTCCAAAGTCGCTAACAGCATAAACAACTCTGCCCCATCTGCTACTGCCTCATTCACCTGCCTCGCTGATAGAAACAAACTCTTCCCTTCCTCAGTCTCAGGAAATATTACAGTCTTATCAAAACAGTTGATGGAAACTCGGTTAAACACCAACCAGTTCATTCCCAAGATAACATCAATCTGCACTAGTGGAAGACACACAAGGTCTATCCCAAAGTCTCTACCAAAAATACTCAAAGGACAACCCAAGCAAACTGAAGTAGTAGTCACTGAACCCTTTGCAGGAGTATCAATCACCATACTACCATACATCTCAGATATCTCTAACTTAAGTTTCACAGCACAATCCAAAGATATAAAGGAATGAGTAGCACCGGTGTCAATAATAGCTACAAGAGGAAAACCATTTATATAACACGTACCTCTGATCAAACGATCATCCGCAGAAGTCTCAGAACCCGATAAGGCAAAGACCTTGCCTCCTGACTGATTCTCCTTCTTCGGCTTAGGAAACTGTGGACTGATATGACCCACCTCTCCACAGTTGAAACAAGTTACAGTCTTCAATCGGCACTCTGCAGCCAAATGACCACCTTTGCCACACTTGAAACACTTCATCTCAGCACTGGTACACTCATGGACACGATGTCCAGCCCGACCACATCTATAACACTTAGCAGGGGCACTAGAGTCTCCCCCACTAGGCCTCTTCATCCCACTCTGTCTCTGAAAACCCTTGCCAGCTGCATACGGTTTTCCACGATCATTCTGATTCTTGCCTTTCCTATCAACCCTTTGCTGATAGCTCTCTGCTCTGGCTTTGGAATCCTGTTCAAAAATCCTGCAACAGTCAACCAAGTCGGAAAACACTCTGATCCGCTGATATCCAATAGCCTGTTTGATCTCGGGACGCAACCCGTTCTCAAACTTCACACATTTTGAAAATTCTCCAGCAGCCTCATTATAGGGAGTGTAATACTTCGACAGCTCTGTGAACTTAGCAGCATACTCCGTAACAGACTTGTTACCCTGCTTCAACTCTAAGAACTCTATCTCTTTCTTTCCTCTGACATCTTCTGGAAAGTACTTCCTCAGGAATCTCTCTCTGAACACAGCCCAAGTGATTTCAGCATTTCCAGCAGATTCCAACTCAGTGCGGGTAGCAACCCACCAATCATCAGCTTCTTCTGACAGCATATGCGTACCGAACCTGACCTTCTGGTTATCGGCACACTCAGTCACTCGGAAGATTCTCTCTATCTCCTTCAACCACTTTTGAGCGCCATCTGGATCGTATGCTCCCTTGAACATTGGAGGATTGTTCTTCTGGAACTCACTCAGTTGACGAGCAGCTCCCATTCCCACCACATTCGGATTTCCTCCAAGTACTCCAGCTAGCATACCCAGAGCCTCAGCAATCGCAGCATCATCTCTACCTCTTCCAGCCATCTCTATTCTGAAAACCCAAACAAACTAAAACAATGAGTACTGATAGGGTTACACAACACCTATACCGTACAGGGGAAACAGAATAATTACGACTCGACTCGACCGACTATGCTCTGATACCACTAATGTAACACCCTTCTAAAATACCCCAAATATTTAATTAAAACAACATATAAAACTCAGAGTAATTATGCAGTTAAGGGTGTCACACACAAACACTGCACACCATTCAACAATATGACGGTCATGCTCCTTTATTAATTCAAAACATAACATTTGCATAAAACGCAGCGGATATAAATCTCATCATTCATGTAAAACATTACATGTAAAATGGTTCACAACCAACAATAAAACATTTAAAACAAGTTAAAACATCCCATCCCGATGTTACATCTATCAGAGCACGACCCACTAAGGAGACTACACTAGACTCCAAGCATTAGCTTCTACTCAACTCATTGCTCGTTACCTGAAAAATAGTTGTAAGGGTGAGTTCCTCAATCGATATAATAAGCATTATAAATTATCATGTCATGTTAAGTAAATAACACATTTCATCACCCAAATCAGATTACACATTCAGCAACGGCAATATCAACTCAATCATACTCATACTCAATGTCAACACAACCACAAGTATAATATTGGAATACATCCACTCATATTATACGTCATACATACATTATGCAATGAGACTCCACACATGCGGTACCGACTATTCTTGAACATATAGTTCAAGCTCACCGATCAAATCCAGATACGGCTACTAAGCTCACTAGTCCCACTCATTTGAGACCTAGTGACTCACTCACTAATTCCTCACCATGGGAATTAGCTACAGCCCCAAAGGCTATGCTATGCACACTAATCATCTAGCATGCAAACATCAACAACAAATCCACAATGATTCACTCACTAATTCCTCACCATGGGAATTAGCTACAGCCCCAAGGCTATGCTGTGCACGCTAATCATCTAGCAATGCAACATCAACAACAATCCACAATGGACACATGCTCACACTCTAAGCCATACAACAACCCATTCACAAATACATGCATAATATATACATTCACAACATTATGCATATCATCATACATCATCAACACATTTGTCAAAACATCATATCATCTCAAATAATTGAACACAGTATTAGCACACTCTACTAATACCTATACTGCTCAAAACAGCGGGAAATGATCCCTACCATATCACACACTGATATAGGCAACCACCAATTAGGCACACAACATTTAAATTAACAATTTTTCCATACTGCAACAGTGTTAACCGGTTAACGCCCTGGGTTAACCGGTTAACGCAGGCAAAACACGCTTACTGCCCAAAACTTATCAGTGTTAACCGGTTAACGCCCTGAGTTAACCGGTTAACGCAGGCAAAACAGCACTAATTCTCAATTCGTAACAGTGTTAACCGGTTAACACCCTGGGTTAACCGGTTAACGCAGACAAAACAGCAGTTCCTGCGCTAACACAAAGCAGAATGCAGAATTCTCCGCATTTTCCGCCGTTGGAGGACTTCCGGACCTCCGATTCTAATTCCGTAAAAAGCTCTACGTTCGGGAAATTACAACACACTCAATTACAGGTTCAATTTCAGTTTTTACACAACATATCCATCACAATTTTCAGCATTCAACAATCCCAATTAGGGTCAATTCCACGGTTTATCACTACCCATTACATGCTAACCCATAATACCCATTAAACGACGATAAACCCCCCTTACCTGATTTAATCCGGCAACTTTGAGCTTCCAGCTTTTCCGTTCTCCAACCCTTGCTCTCTAGCTCTTCCTCTTGCCCTTTCTCCACTTTCTCAATCGCTTCTCTATTTCACGTGAAAAGTTTCTTTTCCAAATGAACTCTTTTTACTTATTCCAACTTATATATTTTCCAAATTATATTATTATTCCAATAATAATAATAATTCAATAATTCCAAAATAATAATAATAATAATAATCCAATTATCTAATTAAATTAATAAATATATTATTAACTTAATTTAAATAATTATCATATTATTATCGGGGTGTTACAACTGCCGCCCACTTCGTGCCGAACCTGCCTACCGGATTCCTGTGGGGAATGCCATCCAACTTTATGCCAGAAGGCTTTGCGCCTACCTTTGCTTCTATGCCGATATCTAGCCCGGTCATGTCTGTGCCACCTCCAATTGTGCACACATTGCCTCGCGTAGAGGATACCATCTATTATTCCGAGCCGTTTGAGGGTCCGAATGTCTATGAGAAGATGGACGAAATGAAAGACCAATTTCTTGAGCTACACAAGGAATTGAAGACGCTGAGAGGTAAAGATCTTTTTGGGAAGAGTGTTGCTGAATTGTGCTTGGTACCCAATGTTAAGATCCTAGTGAAATTCAAAGTGCCTGACTTTGAAAAATATAAGGGGAACTCTTGTCCGCTCAATCATCTTGTGATGTATGCCCGCAAGATGTCAACTCAGACAGATAATGACCAATTGCTTATTCACTACTTCCAGGATAACCCGACTGGTGCTACACTCCGTTGGTATATGGGGTTGGATAATGCAAGCATTCGCACTTTCAATGACTTGGGAGAGGCTTTTGTGAAGCAATATAATTACAATGTGGATATGGCGCCGGATAGGGACCAACTGAGGTCTATGTCTCAGAAAGATAAAGAGACATTCAAGGAATACGCACAAAGATGGAGGGAGTTGGCTGCCCAGATCACTCCTCCAAAGGAGGAGAAAGAGATGACAAAAATCTTCTTGAAAACCCTGAGTTCATTTTATTATGAACGCATGATCGCTAGTGCCCCCAGTGATTTTACCGAAATGGTAAATATGGGGATGAAACTTGAAGAAAGGGTCCGTGAAGGACGTTTGTCAAAAGATGAGGCGTCAACAAGTAAGAGGTATGGCAGTAGTTTCAGCAAGAAGAAGGACAGTGAGACAAATGCAATTTCTAGTGGGAGGCCGAGGAGGCCTCAGATCAGAAGAAATCCACCACCCTGTCATCATCATCATCATCAAGTATCATCAGTAATTTCGGTATTTTCTAATCAACAAGCAACACCAATTCAAAATCAATGTCAACAACAACAATTGCAACAAAGAACGAACACTTACAACAACAACAATACCAACAACAACCATCAACAACAAAACTTTGAAAGGAAGAAGGTCTCTTTTGACCCAATTCCTATGTCGTATGCAGAGTTGTATCCGTCTTTGGTCCTCAAGAACTTAATTCAACCGAGGAACCCACCGCAGATCCCAGAACCACTTCCCTGGTGGTATAAACCTGAGCTCCGATGTGCTTTTCATCAGGGTGCACCCGGGCATGATATTGAAAATTGCTATCCGTTGAAGTATGAGGTGTGAAAGCTTATGAAGAGTGGTATGGTGTCCTTTGAGGACCGCGCGCCTAATGTGGAAGCTAACCCTTTGCCCGCTCATGGGAACTCTTAAGTGAATATGATGGATGACTGTCCTGGAGAATTCAAGGTTTTTGATGTCCGGTTTATCCGAAGATCTTTGGTGCAGATGCATAAAGATATTTGTTTGGTGAGTGACTGTGAACATGACCATGATGGTTGTGTTATGTGTAGTGTGAACCCTAGAGGGTGTGATATGGTGAAAAGGGACATCGAACGTTTGATGGATGAAGGCATGATCCAGATTATTCAATCCCGTCATATAGATGACGACGTCAATGTCATAGTGCCCGTTTTTAAGCAGCAAGAGCGGTTGGTAATTCAGTATGATAGCAGCAACAACAAGAATGTCAGTCAGAGATCAGTATCGCCGTTGGTAATACGGTTAGCGCGCCCAGTCCCGTATTCATCTCATAAGGCTGTACCGTACAAGTACAATGCTACGATGATAGAGAATGGTCAAGAGGTCCCGTTACCTACGACCAGTTCAGAGGTGAGCATTGCCGATGTTACGAAGGTGACCCGCAGTGGTCGAGTATTTGGACCGGTATTTTCGGAGAATAAAGAGGAAATAATTGTTGGAAAGAAGGCGGAGGTGCCTAACGTAGATCCGGTTTGTTGTTCAAAAGATAAGTCTGGTGAATCCAGCAACTTGAAAGCCAATGATGATGATGAGGTACTCCGACTGATTAAAAGGAGTGAATTTAATATGGTTGAGCAGCTGCTCCAGACTCCCTAAAAAATTTCCGTGTTGTCTCTGTTTTTGAATTCTGAAGCGCACAGAGAAGCACTTCAGAGAGTTCTTGAACAGGCATATGTGGAGCAGGATGTTACTATGGATCAATTTGATCATATTGTGGCTAACATCACTTCATGCAATAATTTGAGCTTTTGCGACGAAGAACTCCCCGAGGAGGGAAGAAATCATAATCTGGCTTTGCATATTTCAATGAACTGTAAGGAAGATGCTTTGTCAAATGTGTTAGTGGACACCGGGTCGTCACTCAATGTGCTTACGAAATCAACTTTGTCGAAGTTATCTTACCAAGGAGCGCCCATGAGGTACAGTGGTGTGATTGTCAAAGCCTTTGATGGCTCGCGCAAGACGGTAATTGGTGAAGTGGACCTTCCAATTAAGATAGGTCCAAGTGATTTCCAAATTACTTTTCAGGTAATGGATATCCACCCGACCTACAGCTGTTTATTGGGAAGGCCATGGATTCACGAGGCAGGGGCTGTTACCTCCATTATACATTAGAAATTGAAATTTGTCAAGAATGGCAAGCTGGTGATTGTTGGAGGAGAGAAGGCGCTATTGGTTATCCATTTGTCATCTTTCTCATATGTAGAAGCCGAGGATGAGGTTGGAACTCCGTTCCAAGCCTTATCTATTGCTGCTGAGAAGAGAGTTAGGGCACCTATGTCCTCACTGAAAGATGCTCAGAAGATTGTTGAAGAGGGTGTTGTTAATCAATGGGGGCGCACGGTAGAGGTCTCCAACAATAAAGGAAGAACTGGTTTGGGGTTCCAGAAGGGCTCGTCAACTGTTAGATCTGAAGATATGCAACTCAGCTTCCGTAGCGGAGGGTTCATTCATGGCAATGAACAACACTTAGCTGCTGTGCTAGAGGATAGTGAAGAGGAAGACTGCACCAACTTTGTAACGCATAGAAAGACATGCAATAATTGGACTGCTGTTGATATTCCTGTTATTTTGCATCGATCTAAGTAATTGCTTTTATATTTCAAAATCCTTCTCTTATGCCTAAGGGAGAAGTGAACATTGTTCGGGCATTTTAAATTGATCATCAATAAAATTAATTATATTCATCCACATCTTTGATGTTTATTTTTACTTTTTGCCTTATTCCGAAAATGGTAATCACAAAAAACATAAGTAAACAATATAATTGTCCATCTGCATAATATTTGGTCACAAATTCTCTTCTCTAAAATCAAAATATCAAATCATTATGCAGGTTGGTTCCTAACCCCATTGAATACAGTGATCCTTCTCCTTCTCCAAAATTTGAATTCCCTATGTTTGAGGCCAAGGAGGAAAGTGATGTAGAAGTGAGTGAGGAATTGTCTTGTCTCCTTGAGCAAGATGAGAAGGTTATTCAGCCGTTTGAAGAGCAGATTGAGCTAGTCAACTTGGGTTCCGAGAATGATGTGAAGGAAGTCAAGATTGGGTCTCGATTGTGTCCAGATGCTAAGAAGGGGTTGATTGATCTTCTTCGAGAGTATTCAGATGTGTTTGCTTGGTCCTATCAAGACATGCCTGGTTTGGATTCTGATATTGTGGAGCATAGATTTCCATTGAAGCCAGAGTGCCCGCCAGTCAAGCAAAAGTTGAGAAGAGCGCATCCTGATATGGCTGTGAAAATCAAGGAGGAAGTGCAGAAGCAGATTGATGCCAGTTTCCTTGTAACTGCTGAGTATCTGCAATGGTTGGCCAATATTGTGCCTATGCCGAAGAAAGATGGAAAATTCCGCATGTGTGTCGACTATAGAAATTTGAATAAAGCCAGTCTAAAAGATAATTTCCCTCTGCCACATATTGATATGTTGGTAGAAAATACTGCTAAATTAAAAGTCTTTTCATTTATGGATGGATTTTCCGGATATAATCAAATCAAAATGGCACCCGAAGATATGGAGAAGACCACATTCATTACACCTTGGGGAACATTCTGTTATAGGGTGATGCCTTTCGGTCTAAAGAATGATGGTGCAACTTACCAGAGAGCAATGACTACTCTTTTTCATGATATGATGCATAAAGATATTGAAGTATATGTTGATGACATGATTGCTAAATCCATTGATGAAGAGGAACATGTTGAGAATTTGTTGAAGCTATTCCAACGTTTGAGGAAGTATAAACTCCGCTTGAATCCTAATAAGTGTACTTTTGGTGTTCGTTCTGGTAAATTGTTGGGCTTTATTGTCAACGAGAAGGATATTGAAGTTGATCCTGACAAGGTCAAAGCAATACAAGAGATGCCTGCACCTAGAACTGAGAAGCAAGTCAGAGGTTTTCTCGGCCGCTTGAATTATATTTCCAGATTCATTTCCAACATGACTGCCACATGTGCGCCTATTTCGTCTCCCACATGACTGCCACATGCCTGCACCCCACCTTGGACTGAAGATTGCCAGAAAGCGTTTGATAGTATCAAACAATATTTGCTTGAGCCCCGGATTTCGTCTCCCCTTGTTGAAGGAAGACCATTGATCATGTATTTGACTGTGCTCGAAGATAGTATGGGTTGCGTTCTTGGTCAGCAAGATGAGACTGGGAAGAAAGAATTTGTAATCTACTACCTCAGTAAGAAATTCACCGACTGTGAGACTCGGTATTCAATGCTTGAGAAAACTTGTTGCGCATTGGCTTGGGCTCCTAAGCGTCTGCGTCAGTATATGTTGAATCATACAACTTGGTTGATATCCAAAATGGATCCAATCAAGTATATATTTAAGAAGCATGCTTTAAATGGGAGAACTGCCCGTTGGCAGATGTTGTTATCAGAGTATGATATCGAATACCGATCTTAGAAAGCAATCAAAGGTAGTATCTTGGCTGACCATTTGGCTCACCAACCGATTGAGGATTATTAGTCAGTTTAGTGTGACTTTCCTGATGAAGAGATTTCGTACTTGAAAATGAAAGATTATGATGAACCATTGCTTGAAGAAGGGCCAGAACTTGGTTCCCATTGGGGCATGGTATTTGATGGAGCTGTTAATCAATATGGTAATGGCATTGGGGCAGTGATTATTACTCCTCAAGGCACGCACCTACCGTTTACAGCTAGATTGACTTTCAAGTGTACAAACAACATGGCAGAATATGAAGCTTGCATTATGGGGCTTGAAGAGGCCATGAATCTCAGAATCAAGTATTTGGATGTCTTTGGTGATTCCGCTTTGGTTGTGAATCAAATAAAAGGAGAATGGGAGACAAGTCAACCCGGTTTAATACCATATAGAGATTATGCGAGGAGGATTTCAACTTTCTTTACAAAGGTTGAATTGCATCATATCCCTCGAGATGAGAACCGGATGGCAGATGCTCTTGCAACGTTGGCATCAATGGTTGTGGTAAAGTATTGGAATGAAGTTCCCAATTTATCTGTGATGCGTCTTGATAGGCCAGCTCTGTGTTTGCTGTCGAAGAGATCAAAGACGAGAAGTCGTGGTATTACGACATCAAATGTTTCCTCCAAAGTCAGATTTACCCGTCAGGGGCATCTTTGAAAGATAAGAAGACTTTGAGAAGATTAGATGGTAATTTCTACTTGAATGGTGATATACTGTACAAGAGAAACTTCAACATGGTTTTGCTCAGATGCGTGGATAGACACGAAACAGACTTGTTGATGACTGAAGTGTACGGAGGTTCCTTTGGTACTCATTCCAATGGACATGCAATGGCGAAGAAGATGTTGCGAGCAGGTTACTATTGGTTGACAATGGAATCTGACTGTTGCAAGTTTGTGAAGAAGTGTCACAAGTGTCAAATCTATGCTGATAAGATTCATGTTCCTCCGACACTATTGAATGTTATCTCTTCCCCATGGCCTTTCTCCATGTGGGGAATTGATATAATTGGGATGATTGAGCCCAAAGCTTTGAATGGACATCGTTTCATTTTGGTGGCAATTGATTACTTCACAAAACGGGTTGAAGCGGCATCGTATGCAAATGTAACCAAGAAAGTTGTTGTAAGGTTTATCAAGAATCAGATCATATGCCGTTATGGTTTGCCAAGTATGATCATTACGGATGATCGATCGAACTTGAATAACAATATGGTGGAAGCTCTTTGCAAAGACTTCAAGATCGCACATCATAATTCTTCTCCCTACAGACCCAAGATGAGTGGGGCTGTTGAAGCTGCGAACAAGAACATCAAGAAGATTATCCAGAAGATTGTTGTCACATATAAGGATTGGCATGAGATGCTCCCGTTTTCTTTGCATGGGTATCGTACATTCGTCTGCACTTCAATAAGGGCAACCCCTTTCTCTCTTGTGTCTGGTATGGAAGCAGTACTCCCCGTAGAGGTTGAGATTCCTTCATTGCATGTGCTCATGGAAGCCAAGTTGACTGAAGCTGAGTGGTGTCAGACTAGGTTTAATCAGCTGAATTTGATTGAAGAGAAGAGGTTAACTGCCATGTGCCATGGTCAGTTATATCATCAGAGGATGAAGAAAGCTTTTGATAAGAAGGTCAAACCTCGAGTGTTCAGAGAAGGTGACCTTGTGCTCAAGAAGATTTTATCGTTCAAGCCAGATTCCAGAGGAAAATGGACTCCTAATTATGAAGGCCCATATGTTGTTAAGAGAGCCTTTTCAGGCGGTGCATTGATTCTTACAACTATGGATGGTGAAGAGTTCACTCGTCCTGTGAACGCAGATGTAGTCAAGAAATACTTCGCCTAAAAAATAAAAGAACAGCTCGCTAAGTTGAAAACCCGAAAGGGCGACTTAGGCAAAAATGAGCGTCTCGGTGGATTGAAAACCCGAAAGGGTGATCCAGGGAAAAATTAGAGACATAAAACAGAAAGAATTTCCTGATAAGTTGAGTACCCCACCTTGGGGCAACTTATGCAAAAATTAGGGATTATGGAAAGTAACTGCATTCTGCTGATCTTCAGTATTTTGAAGACTTGTTTGAGTACAAGGGTTGGCATCAGTTCATCATCCCAGCAGCGGTCAAGAGAACAGTGGATATCAAGAGTTGGTAGAAGGATTAAGGATAATTTGTATTCAATGTAACCCTTTTCCATGTAAATTACCATTTTCAACTTTGTAAAATCTATGGAGTCCTGTCATTTAAAGACTACCATTCTATTAAATAAAGTTGAGCTTTTATCCAATTATTTCTACTCTTATTTACTTCAGCCAATAGTTTTAAATTTTATTATGATCATTTTAAAATAAAAATTTTAAATCAAAATCAAGTTTTCTTTAATATATAAAAGCAAGAATTTTTCAAAGCAAGTAAAAGGAATATCAATAACATTTCAGTAAGAAACAAGTCTTTAAGTGCGAAGCATCAGAGATTCCCCAAGCAGTTAACTCTTCGGGTATCCCTAGACATTAGTGTTGATTCAGTTCCTCGGCGGAGTGTTTAATCCCCAATAGAGCTTTTTTCTTTATCCCCAGCGTAGTTGGTTGATTCAGATACCCTGCGGCGTGTCCTTGTCCCCAACAGAGTTTCGGCCTTCCTCAGCGGAGTTCGTATTTCCTCAGCAGGTGGATCGTTATCGAAGATGTTTGATCTTCCCCAGTAGATCGCTTTGGTGTCCTCACAAATCGCCATTTATCTTTGCTCCCAGTCAGAGTTATATCTCATTGGGTTGAGTCTTGGTTGACCGTTTTCTTTCTAGCTCTTACCTAGATAGATATTTTGGTCCCCTAAGAGTCTATTACCCAATAACTGGTAATATTCTTCTTAGTTTGCAGTTTGTTACTTCTTGCCCAATACCCGACAATAGTACCCTTTTTCACCCCTCAGTAGAATTCCCAGGGGATCCATTCCCCAGGAAGTATATCCTTGATATGTTCATCTTAACCGGTGACAAATATCTTTTATTCCCCCGCAGGAGTCTATCCTTGATATGTTCACTTTAACCAGTGACAAATATTCTCTCCTTTGGTATTCTACCCAGTAAAAAGGTAGTTGTAATCCCTATTTTGTTCCTCAGAGAGTCAATCCTTGATATGTTCATCTTAGCCGATGACGGGTTTTCTTCTCCTTATTGGTCTTCTACCCAGTAACCGGTAGTCGTAAATCCTACTTTTTCCTGGCAGAGTCTATCCTTGATATGTTCACTTTAACCCGTGACGGATTTTCTCTCCTTTGGTATTCTATCCAGTAACTGATAGATGTAATCCCTATTTTTGCTCCCCTTTTCAGAGTCTATCCTTGATATGTTCACTTTAACCAGTGACGGATTTTCTCTTTGATTGGTTTTCTACCCAGTAACCGGTAGTTGTAAATCCTACTTTGTCCCCTCGTAGAGATAATCCTTGATATGTTCATCCTAACCGGTGACGGATTTTCTCTCCGACGGTTTTCTATCCAGTTTTCGATAGATGTAATCCCCCTTTTGTTCAGTTGGTATATCCTTGATATGTTCATCCTAACCGACGATGGATATCCTCCTTGGCATTCCCAAGCAAGTCTATCCTTGATATGTTCATCCTAACCGATGACGGATTTTCTTCCCTGTTGAGTTTATCCTTGATATATTCATCCTAACCGATGACAAATACTCTCACCCTTGGTTTTCTACCCAGTAACCGGTAGTTGTAAATCCTATTTTCTGCAATTTTCCCCAGCAAGGCTATTCTTACCCAGTAACCGGTAATGAATACTCCCTCCTAGCATTTCCTCAGCGAGTCATCCTTGATATGTTCATCTTGACCGATGACAAATGTTCTCTCTGTCAGATCATTATTATCTCCTTACCCAGTAACAGGTAGTAGATAATAGATTTCTGCTCCTCCTGTGTTGAAGTTTATTTCTTCCCTAGTTGAGTTGAGTGCGCATTTCCTTAGTGAAATCATTGTTCCTCTGCACGATTTGAGTACCTCAGTTTTATCCTGACTTATTCGTATCCCCTGCAGATTTTGTTGTTTCCCCGACCGAGTCCTTCCATTCTATAGATTTCCTCGAGTCCCCCAGTAGTTTTGAGTCGTAGCCTGGCCTACGCATAAGTCCTTTTTATCCCCTCAGAGTCTCTGTCTCCCCATTGAGTTTTCCTTACGGAATGCATTACGCTCCTGCGGACTTTCGGTCTCTCTGATTTCTTTTTCCCTTGTGGCAATATTTCCCCACAAGGCATTAACTTTTGCATTCATACCATATGCATCATGAGGTCTCTTAGGGGCTAAAATTTGTTTCTCTATGTTGTTATTTAAGCCCATTCTACTGAGTCAAGCATGAAGATTTTAACCTTCGCCTCCTCAGTTAGAATGTCCTTAAATAGGGGCAGCTGTAACACCCCAATTTTGACCCTAAGATCCCTCATGCATTTCCATCATAAGCATTTAGCATTGGGATCATACCTTGGCATCCTCCTTACCCCTCTTTCAATGGGTTTGTTTTGGGAGAGATCACCAAGCACTTTATGATTATATCATAATTTTATTTTATCATTTCACTAACCAAAATACCAAAAATATGTCTATGCATTTGCCTAACTCTTTTGTAGGTAGGGCATGATCTCATTGATTCATCAAGATCACATCTAGGGTTTGAGACCCTCATGAACAAAGAGCACAACCAAGAATTGATTCAAGAATGGTTATGAACACCATATATGAGTCCCAATGATCTTTACATGTCATATTGATCAAGTTTTCTTCAAGAGTTTGAGGGTGATTTGCCTCGGAAACCCTAGTTTGACTAGGTATCTTGAGTAACTTCTCCAACAGGCTATCTCACCAATTGATCAAATTTCTCAAGGGGCACTTCAAAATTCATCATATTATGAATATATGATCTACCATGAGCCAAGAAAGGCAAGAGAATTAAAGATTAGCAAGTTGGTTGATGGTGGTTGGCCAGATGAATTCATCTCATTAAAACTGGGTCTCCCTAGACCCTATCTCCTACAACTTTCACCATATGAAAATGATTCCAAGATAAAACTTAATCTAAATGACATTCTAAACAACTTTCATGTTGATACCTAGAGCTAGTTTTTCTTGGAAAATCATTTTCTATGTTGAAACATTATAGGTCATTTTGTCTAAACCCTAATTTGAAAGTCAACTTCCCAAGGCCATAACTTGCTCAATTTTTATGAGATGAAAGATTTACAAGTTGCACAATAAAATTAAATGTGCCTACTTCAACTTTAATGTTTGGAGTGGGAGCTAATTCAACTTTTTTGAGCATGTGATATGAGGTTACATTATAGGTCACTTTTGACCTATACCAATGATCAAGTGATTTTTCCAAACTTTAAAAATGCATAACTCTATCATTTAAAATCCAAATCACATGAAATTTGTAACCATTTTGAAGGTCTTTGAGAGAGCTACAACTTTTATGATTACACTTTTCTCATTTCAAGCTCCTATTAAAAGTTGAGCAAGGTGGAATATTGAGACATATGGCTTGACACTTAGAAAAAATTTAATATGTCAAAATTTTCCAAACTTCCACCTCAAATTTCTCCAAGTTCCAAGCTCCAAATGAAAAAGTGTTCAACATCAAACTTATTACTCTTGATCTCACCTTTCCAAAGAGCTCAAATTCATTCATTATGATGAGAAATGCATAGGCTGTGCATGGCTTAAAGAGGCTGATATCATTTGGCAAGGATCAAGCTTCAAACACCAATGTACATTTGCCTTGCTATCCAAGCTTACCTCAAAGTATCTGATCTTCAATTATGGACCTCAAGCTATCATTTCATGGGCCTATGTGCGCCCATGCACCATTACATCATCATTTGCAAAATTTAGAAAGTGAAAAAGAGTGCGCACCATTTCATGGGCCAATTGAGCTATAAATAGAGCTTCTATTGCTCAAAATTTGATAGACATTGGCGCCAACTTTGATCCCCATTGAAAACCCTCACTTCTCAAAGGATAACCCTGATAAATTCATTTGAATTTGAGCTTGAATCTCCAATGTTTTGGAATTCAATTCTCCAGGAATCCATTGCTTCTAAACCATTCAATCCTTCTCCTGCAAGCAAGTGGAGTGAGTCCAAGCATAAGCAAGATCAAGATCCATCGAATTCAGACCTTCAATGAAGGTATTTTCCAGAAATTTTTAATTCTTCGATTCTCTTAAATTTTTGCTCAAATCTATTGATTCTTTGGTTGTCTAAAGTCCTACCAATGTAGGCAAGAAGATTGAGTTGCTTTGAGGTCAAATCGAAGCAACTCAGTTCATGTACCTCAAATTTCAATTCCACATATCTCTCAATATATTTGGAATTGGAGTGAATTGAGGTCAAATTTGAGCTCGGTGCCATTTTTTCTTTAAGATCATGTCCTTGTTTTTCTTTTTGGTGATGGTTCATGTTGACCAGTCCGGTGAGGTTCACCGGAGAAGATGACCGGAGCTCTGGCTCCGACGATGACTTGGCAAGGGTGAGAACCACAAGATCCATATGTTTTGTTTTAATCTCGTGCATTGGTTTTAAATACCACATTTGCCACGCGTTGACTAAGGAATACGGTGGAATGTGCGCTAGGGACCACTAGATCTGCCACCTCAATTAATGAGGGAGATCTGATGGTCCACGTATTTTTGATTTCCTGAATTTTTGTTTTATTAGCATTTTCTTCAATAATTCATATTAAATTCAATATTGATCCAAAAAATATGGGACTTTCACCAAAAAAATTCAGATATATTTCTCTTTTATATTCTGAATTAAAATTATTTTTTTGATCATTATTAATATTTTTCATGAAATAATTAATTTTGCATTTGTTTTGAATTGTTTAAAAATATTTTTAAATATCCAAAAATTATGAAAGTTTTTCTCCAAGGTCCTTTGACCTTGTTTTATCTATGATAAATCTCATGGCCATTTCTTTGATGTTTTGATGAGATTTTAGGAATTGGACAAAATATATTTGATTTAAATGCACTATTTTATTATTTTTTTAATTGAATAAATGGCAATTAAATTTTGTTGACCATTTGTATTGACTTGTTTGAGTTTGCTTGTTTGTTGTTAGGCATTGGTCAAGGTTGATTTGACTTTGTCAAATTAATATCATTGGATTTAGGGGATTGATGGAATGTACATTCCATCTCCCAAAATGAATGAATGATATTAATTTGGTAAAAGTCCTCCTTTGACCAATTTGTGATCTCATTCATCCCCTTCCCACTTCATCTTATTGCTCTTCTTCATTCATCCACTTCCATTTGGCCTATGACATCTCAAAGTCCTAATGCTAGTTGATTGAAAAATTGACATGAGTATGGATGAGATTAGACCACACCTTTTGCATATTTTTCGGGTGTGGTATGTTTCATGAGCATAGTTCATAATACTATGTCTCCAACATGTATTAACACCAAAATTCTATTGCCCGACCTCAAATAGTTGTGACTTCTACATAAGTCCAATTACGATTGCTTAACATAGCGCTAAATTTGTGACATAAAAGGAATAAGCATTCTAGTTAGTGAGATTGTAAGTCTCCCCTCTTTTATGGTATTGTGTGGAAACATGGCCTTCTTTCCTTCCTTTGGAAGATGTTTTGGCTCAAGGATTCATGCTTGTGATAAGTGGGTTGAGTGTTCTCCAAAGAATGTCTTGAAATGAGAAGCAAAAGCAAAACAAAACTAAATTCTAACTTACTACCTATTAACATTTAATTTCAAGCTTTTACTTTAATGCAATTTACTTTTAGCACTCTATTTCATTTGCCATTATTCATATCATTCTAATTGTTTATGTTAATACAATTTTCACTTTGTCCATTTGGACCATATTGTGTGATATATTTTGTTTGTATATACTTTTCTTGTTTGTGTGGTCTTTGACCATTAATACACATAATAACAACAAAAACCCTAAAAAACTTTTCAGTGGACTAATGGCTTGATCTTGGACAAATGGACTTAGAATCTAGGTAACCTCCCTAAGCTAATGGACCTAGCTAATGCCAATTTGTTGAAGAACCAAGTGCTTGCAATTTGGAATTCATTTGATATATCTTTGAAGATCTCTCTAGGATTCATCTGCAACATGATCATTGTGAAGTTGTTATTTTGAACCAATGACTTGTGGAATTCATCTGTTGCATGGGCTATTTGGAAGAAGATCATGAAGTGGATAAGCTTGGATGAGGCCATCTTTATTTGATGCCTTTGCTCTTCAAGATTGATATAATTGTGGATTTGTGTGTTGTTTGATTCTAAAAGTCCAAAGGAATTATGGGTTTCCATTGACATATTTGTCTATTGGATTGCTACCCATTTGGTCAAATCTTTTCAACTCTAAACTTTTAATTTTTGTGCATAGGATAGTCTCTTCATCTTCTCTCCATTTTTTTAATTTCATAATCTCTCCCTCCATTTTCAAAATCTTCTTTGTGTGAACTACTTTTGTTCTAAACTTTGACCACTTTTTCAAAAAGATAGAAACTTTGGCCTTATGCCATTGCATTTTCAAATTTCTTTTCTTAAATCAAACTTGTAAATAAACTTAACTATGCCCGATTTAAAATTTCAAAAAAAAGCCAAAAAGAATTAACTCATTCAAATCATTTTAGGCATTTTGTGCCTTTCAAACTTAAATTTTATTAAAATCAACATATCCACTTTGAAATTTATATCATGAACTACGAGGTTTTGATCCCTCATTTTTATGTTGGTATGTAGGCACAAGATCGAAGGTCTTGTCAAACACAAAAACATAATTAATGAATTCTTTTCCCATCCCCCCATTCTATTTGTTTGTAAACATCACTTTATACCAAATACATATGCACATAAAAAGGGCTCCTTAGGAGTACCTAGGATACTTTGGGTGCTAACACTTTCCCTCTGTGTAACCACCCCCCTTACCTGTGATCTCTGACTTTTATTAGTTTTTATTTGGAAACTTCTTACTTCTTGGGTTTTGTTCGTACTTTTTCCCTTTTCCCTTGGAAACAATAAAAGCGCGGTGGCGACTCTTGTTAATTGATCTCTAGCTTGTCAATAGCTTGATGATCATGAATTTCCCGTTACAGCCCTTAAATCTATGATGTTGCATGCCATTTCATCACATTATGAAAATGATTCAGCATATGCATTCCTTTGGGAACACAACAACCTTTTTGCATGCATTCACGCATCATCATTGCATTCCATTAAACCAAATCTGGAAACCCACTATTGTTTTGCCTTTGTCCAGAACCTACAACTATCAAGCTGACTTTCCGGTATCCGTACAACGTGCGCAGTAATTAGAAACTACTCATGGACCAGTTGGAGCATAACCAAGTTGTTATGAGGGAGGATATGACCACTATGAGGGCCTAAATGGGTCAACTTATGGAAGTTGTGCAAGTTATAGTTAGAGGCCAGGAAGAAATGCGACAGTCTAATATGAGAGCCATTGTTGCTAATCCTACTGTTGTGACAATGCCAATGAATCCACTAGGGGGAACCACTGCACCTATTGTGGCTCAACCACCACCTGAAAGAGGACCTGCGTATCAAAATGTTGCTCAAACGTTCAACATCCCTGTCAGTGGAAGGGCTCAACCTGAGATTGACGATCATCAAGATGCTTTCTTCACTACAAGTGTTGACTCAATTTATGACGCCTTTGGACCATCAAATGCTGAGATAGAGATAAGGTTCCTTATTATGGAAGACATGATGAAAGCTCTCCAAGGACTTGATGCCTTTGGGTTGGATGTTGTACACATGTGCCTAGTGCCTGGTGTAAAGATTTTGACTAAGTTTAAAGTCCATGTCTTTGAAAAATACAAAGGGGTTACCTGTCCAAAGACCCACATCTGAGCTTTTTGTAGAAAGATGGCTGCTCATTCCGATGATGAAATTTTTTTAATGCATTTTTTACAAGATAGCCTCAGTGGGGCCTCACTTGAATGGTATATGTAGTTGGAATGCATGCATATAAAAACTTGGAGGGAACTAGCTGAAGCTTTCCTGAAGAATTATTAGTATAATTCCGATATGGCTCCGAACAGGACTCAACTCCAGAGCCTCTCTCAAAAATCGGATGAATCGTTTAAGGAATACACCTAACGGTGGAGAGACTTGGCTGCCAGGGTTCAACCTCCTCTTCTGGAAAAGGAAATGATAGACATGATCATGAGAACTCTTTAGGGGCCTTATCTTGACAGGATGGTTGGAAGCGCCTCCTTAAGTTTCCCAGACATGGTCATTGTTGGTGAGAAAATTGAGAATTGCTTAAAGATCGGCAAAATCCAGGATACAAGAACTATGGCTAGTGGAGCAAAGAAATCCTATTTCGGATTCCCGAAAAAGAAGAAAGTGGATACCAATGCTACAACAATAGCCAAATGGGAAAATACAGCCTACCAAATGTCATACTATCTGGTAGAAGCAATAACACCTAACCTATATCAACAACATACATATTTTATTCCCACCGGTCCTTCACCAATGCAGTATTAGCAACCCTATGGTCCTTAACAACCTTATTCTCTTCAACAACCCTTTTCTCCTCAACAACAGAAATACCATCAGCAAGGTAGACAGGGACCAAGAAGGCCTTAAAGATGGTTTGACCCAACTCCCATGTCGTATGGTCATTTGCTTGCTCACTTTCTCAAGGTCTTATTGGTTCAGTTAAGGGAAGATAAGGCTCCTCCAACACCTATTCCTCCAGGGTATGATATGAACGTCAGTTGTGAGTACCACTCTGGAACGCTGGGACACACGATCGAAAATTGTAATGTCTTCAAGCACAAAGTACAAGACTTAATCGATTAAAAGGCTATCTCGTTCACACCAAACAGTTCAAACGTATGGAACAATCATATGCCTTCACAAGCAAGCACAATTGCAGTGTCATAACTAGTATATTTGAAAGCAGTGGGAAATATGGAAAAGTTGTATCTGTGGGACTGTACCATTAATATATGAAAGCATAAAGACCCTAACCTATGGGAGGATAAGGCTAGTCATGCCAACAATCATTAGTCTGTTCAATCATGTTCATATGTAGCTTTCTTGTTTATAATTTATAATACTCATTTGTAAAAAACTCGTTTGTTTTTTATTGATTTTAACATTGAAATGAATATGCATGTTTTGAATCCATCCATTCGTATCCACTAATATTTTTAATCGATATCAAACTTTTATTTAAGAGAAATCAAAGGGAGAATGATGAAATTGAAAAACACGAAACCACTGCACATATGCTTTTGAATAAAACCTTGTTGAAGATATAAAGCATTGTTTCAAATCCCTAAACACTGGAGTTATAAGAAAGATAATCCCTAGTCAACCCCTTTCGAGCCAAGGAGTAGGAGTTTCTTTCTGTATATAAAACCCTCAATCTTAACCCGGGGCATGGTAAACTTCAGTCAGTTTGACCAACGTTCAAATTTTAAAAGACAAAAATAGAGTGTACTCTCTGAGGATCAACCACATCTTATTCCCCATGAGAGGTCGAGAATCATAACTCACGACGGTTGTCCCTCACCAACAAAAAGGAACGGAGCAGTCACTGTAACAACCCAATTTTAGTAATTATTTCTTATATTATTATTACTATACTTTATTTTATTTATTTGGAGTGTTAATTAATTAATTGGTTGTTAGGTAGTATAATAATCGATTATATTAATTAATTTGGTGTGTTAATTAATTATTTAGTTGATATGAGATATAATGAATAATTGAATTAATTAACTTAGTGTGTATATTGTGTTGGTTTAAATTATTTTGAATTAAATAGAGATATTTAAATATTAGGTCTTATTGGGCCTATTAATTGAATTAGAGGTATCATTCCTTAAGCCCAAATAGAATACTAGTATATAAGAGGTGAGGAGAGTGAGAATTAGGATTCATTTGATCATTTGACAATAATAGAGAAAGAGAAGAGGAAAAGTAAGGAGAAGAGGGGAAGAACAAGAGAGAAGCTAGGGTTTCCAGAAAATTGAAGAGGTAAGGGGGAGAATCCTTATTATTATGGGTTAGTATGATTGGGGCAATGGGTAGAAGTATGTTTAGGTTAAAATCCCAAATTTGCATGATTTTGGAATTGTTAGGTTTTGATGAGTATTATCGAATTGTGGTGATTTGATTGTGTTAAAACTGTAAATTAATGTTAGATACTTAGAGTATTGTATGAGTTATAATTTTCTGAACGTTTGGCTTTTTATGGAATCGAAATCGGAGGTCCGAAAGTCCTCCAACAAAGAAAAACGCAGAAAATTCTGCATTCTGTTTTACGTTAACCGGTTACCCACTGAGCATTAACCGATTACTTGCTTAAAAATCTGTTAATTCTGTTTTATGTTAACCGGTTACCCACCGAGCGTTAACCGGTTACTTGCTTGAAAATCTGCGCAGGAAGTTGAGTCTGTTTTACATTAACCGGTTACCCACCGAGCGTTAACCGGTTACTTGCTCTGTTTTATGTTAACCGATTACCCACCGAACGTTAACCGGTTACCACTGTTGAAAAATGAAAAATTGAGATTTTAAAAGTTGTATTCATTTGCAATGAGATCTAGTGTGCGTAGTTGATAATTAGCCTATATTTGTGAATGATATATTGTTACGAATGTGTATATGTACCATTGGTGGATAATTCATAGAGTTGAATTATGGTGATATGTGGAATGTTAAGATGGTAGACACGATCTTAATTGCATATGTGTTGGTATTTGTACATTCATTCATGGCATGGTCGGCTTCATGGTGGAAGCGGTGAAACTGTGGGTTCACATGGTAGCATACGTTGATCCTTAATTGGAAATAGGCGTAGTATATGTAGCATACGTTGATCCTTAATTGGAAATATGCATAGTAGATGTAGCATACGTTGATCCTTGAGTGGAAATAGGCGTAGTAGACGTTGATCCTTAATTGGAAGTAGACGTGGCGGCTTTGATCTTGTCCGGATCGGAAGCGTGGTTTGGATTCTAGATATTGAATCGGAAAGAGGTGAAACGTTGGGTTCACATTGCGGTACCATATGCATAGAGTCACATGTCTTGCATTGAGTCACATTAGAGTTATGTGATAATGGAGTGTATGCATTATTGTGATTGTGATGTGTGTATGAGATATGGTAATTGAATTGATGATGTTTGGATACATAACTTGGCAAAGTATGTGATTAGGTGATAATTGTAGTTATGTGTATTTTTGGGAATATAATATTGGATTTGAATGTTATACTCCTTGAGTTTTATGTGTGCTTGAAACATGTGAAATAAATGTTGGTTAATATTATTTACATGGTTATATGAAGTGTGATGAATTCCTTTAATTGTTGATTTAGTCATTGTGCTTATTATACTTCTTCATAATGATTTGAATTCTCACCCTTCTATTGGAATGGTGCTTTACACGACATCGTGCAGATACTCCAGAGTAGTATTGCTGAAGTAAGTGGACGGTAGCTCGCTCGAGATTAGCCGGAGAGTTTCCATATTTTAGTTTGAAGACTAGGTAATGAGTCAATGCTCTGGTCATGTAACACGGGGTAGATTAGTAGTATTGAACTCATATCTGATTTGGATACGTATTATGTTATTACTTGTGAACATGTTTAATTGAAGAGATTATTGAGAGATGATCATGGTATGGGACATGGATCATTTTATGAAATACATGAGTATTCATTATTTTCCGCTGCGAACGCATATGCTTGAATATTCATGATAAGAGAAATGTGTTATTTTAAATGACCAGGTGTATTGTATATTGATGATGAATGATGTTTGGTTTTTGAAAGCTTTTAGTTTTTGAAAACATCGATGTGACGCCCTTTTGTTTATATGCGTGCTTATTTACTCTGATTATATGTTAAGTATTTTGGGGTAGAAAAAGGGGTGTTACATTAGTGGTATCAGAGCATGGTCGACCAGTTGGTCAATAGTCGTTAGGGTTTTCAATCCCGTTGTATTTTATTTGTGTATCTGACACGATCGATACTGTTTGTCTGGTTGTTTGGGCTGTTTAGGACAATGGTGGCAGGCAGGAATGACGATACAATTGCTGAGGCGCTGAGGATGTTGGCTGAATCCATTGGTCAGATCCCTCAAGCGAATGCTGGTAACCGAAATGGAGATGATGATGAGTTCCGTGCTTTGGGGAGATTCCAGCGGAACAATCCTCCTGTCTTTGAGGGTGAGCATGAACCTGATAAAGCTCAAGCTTGGCTGAAGGCAATTGAGAAGATCTTCAGAGTCATGAACTGTACTGATGCTCAGAAAGTGCAGTTTGGTACTCATATGCTTGAGAAGGAAGCTGAAGATTGGTGGAATAACACTCTTCAGAGGTTTGAACAAGACAACATTGAGGTTACTTGGGCTCTTTTCCGTGATGTCTTCTTGGAGAACTATTTTCCGGAAGATTGTCGTGGGAAGAAAGAGGTGGAGTTCCTTGAATTGAAGCAAGGAAATGGTACGGTTGTGGAATATGCTGCTAGATTTCAGGAGCTTATCAAGTATTGTCCTCATTACAATACTGCTAATGCTGATAGATCTAAATGTTTGAAGTTTGTGAATGGCTTGAGACATGATATCAAGAAGGCCATTGGTTATCAACAAATTACTCGTTTTGTGGAGTTCGTTAACAAGAGTCGGATTTATGATGAGGATAGTAGGGAAAGTGCTTCTTTCTACAAGAGTTTGAAGGGGAAAAACCAAGATCGTGGGAAACCGTATGATGACAAGAGGAGACAATCTGGTTTTGGCAAGAAGCCAAGTGGGAGAGGATCTTCTACTCCACTTAAGTGTTTCAAATGTGGCGTTGAAGGTCATCGTGCTGTTGATTGTAGTAAGGATTCTGTGACGTGTTTCAATTGTGGCAAGAGTGGTCACAGAGCAAACAATTGTGGAGTTGGTTCGAGCGTGACTTGTTTCAATTATGGTGAGAAAGGTCACATTAGTACCAAATGTGATAAGCCAAAGAAGGAGCAAGCGAAGGGAAAGGTGTTTGCATTGTCTGGTGCGAAGGCCACTACCGATGATAGACTCATCCAATGTACGTGCTTTATTAATGGTACACCTTTGATTTCTATTATTGATACCGGTGCAACACATTCTTTCATTTCTTTGGATTGTGCTAAGAGATTGAATCTTATATTATCTGATATGCGTAGAAGTATGGTTATTGATACACCTGCTATGGGTTCTGTTTCTACTTCCTATGTGTGTTTGAATTGTCCGTTGAGTATCTTTGGTAGGGATTTTGGAATTGATTTAGTTTGTCTTCCTTTGGAGCAACTTGATGTGATTTTGGGTATGAATTGGTTAGAATTTAATCGGGTGTATATCAACTGTTTCGAGAAGACGGTTATTTTTCCTGAGGTTGGAGCTAAGGAAGATTGATTTGTGTCTGCTAAGCAAGTGGATGAATCGGTGCAAGGTGGCGCCGAGTTGTTTATGTTGTTGGCAAATTTGGATATTCGTGAGAAGAGTACGATTGAAGAATTGCCAATAGTTTGTGAGTTTGCGAAGGTATTTCCTGAAGATATAAGTGATTTACCGCCGGAACGTGAGGTTGAGTTTTCGATTGATTTAGTTCCTGGAACTAGTCCTGTATCAGTGGCTCCCTATCGAATGTCTGCTTCTGAGTTGAAAGAGTTGAAGAGTCAACTTGAAGACTTGCTCGAGAAGAGGTTTATTCGTCCTAGTGTGTCGCCGTGGGGTGCACCTGTTCTGTCGGTCAAGAAGAAAGAAGGTTCTATGAGATTATGTGTTGACTATAGACAACTGAATAATGTGACGATTAAGAACAAGTATCCACTTCCGAGGATTTACGATCTGATGGATCAGCTGGTTGGAGCTTGCGTGTTTAGCAAAATTGATTTGAGGTCTGGGTATCATCAGATTCGTGTAAAGGCTAAGGATATTCAAAAGACTGCTTTTCGAACAAGTTATGGTCACTACGAGTACTCCGTGATATCTTTTGGTGTGACTAATGCACCTGGTGTATTTATGGAGTATATGAATAGAATTTTTCATGATTATCTGGATAAGTTTGTTGTTGTGTTCATCGATGATATATTGATTTATTCTAAGAGTGAAGAGAATCATGCAGAGCATTTGAAGGTTGTGTTATCGGTGTTGAAAGAGAAGAAGTTGTTTGCTAAACTCTCTAAATGTGAGTTTTGGTTGAGCGAAGTAAGTTTTCTTGGACATGTGATTTCGAGTGGTGGTATTTCTGTGAATCCTATGAAGGTTGAAGCTGTATCTCAATGGGAAGTTCCTAAGTCTGCTGCTGAGATTAGAAGTTTCCTTGGTTTGGCTGGTTATTATAGGAAGTTCATTGAAGGATTTTCTAAGTTGTCGTTACCATTGACGCAGTTGACTAGGAAAGGTCAAGCTTTCATTTGGACTTCGTAGTGTGTAGTGAATTTTCAAGAGCTTAAGAGAAGATTGACTGCCGCTCCTATTTTGATTTTACCGGATCCGTTAGAAACTTTCGTTGTGTATTATGATGCTTCTTTGTTGGGTTTAGGAGGTGTTCTGATGCAAAAAGGGCAAGTGGTAGCTTATGCTTCAAGGCAACTTAAAGTTCATGAGAGGAATTATCCGACGCATGATTTAAAGTTGGCCGCCATTGTGTTTGTGTTGAAGCTTTGGAGACATTATTTGTTTGGATCGAGGTTTGATGTGTTTAGTGATCACAAGAGTTTGAAGTACTTGTTCGATCAGAAAGAATTGAATATGAGGCAAAGGAGATGGTTGGAATTCTTGAAAGATTATGATTTTGGTTTGAATTATCATCCTGGAAAGGCGAATGTTGTAGCCGATGCATTGAGTAGGAAGTCATTGCACATGTCTATGTTGATGATTCGAGAGTTTGAATTGTTGGAGCAATTTAGAGATTTGAGTTTGGTTTGTGAAGCGACGCCTTCGTGTGTTAAGCTTGGTATGTTGAAGCTTACGTGTGGCATTCTTGACGAGATTAGAGAAGGTCAGAAGTCAGATTTGAAATTAGTCGATGTTACGACATTGATTAATCAAGGCAAAGGTGGTGACTTTCAGATCAATGAGAATGGTATCATGAGGTGTCGTGATCGAGTTTGTGTTCCGGACGTTGCGGATTTGAGAAAGAGGATTCTTGAGGAAGGGCATAGAAGTGGTCTGAGTATTCATCCTGGTGCTACTAAAATGTATCAAGACTTGAGAAAGGTGTTTTGGTGGCAAGGTATGAAGAAGGATGTAGCGGAATTTGTGTATGCATGTTTGACTTGTCAAAAGTCAAAGATTGAACATCAAAAGCCGTCTGGTTTGATGCAACCGTTATCTATTCCGGAGTGGAAGTGGGATAGTATCTCTATGGATTTTGTTTCGGGCTTGCCGAGGACATTGAGTAATTGTGAGGCGATTTGGGTCGTTGTGGACAGGTTGACGAAATGTGCTCATTTTATTCCGATAAGGATGGATTATTCGATGGAGAGACTTGCTAAGTTGTACATCGAAAGGATTGTGTGTTTGCATGGTATTCTGTCGAGCATTGTTTCAGATAGAGATCCTAGGTTCACTTCGAGATTTTGGGAAGGTTTGCAAAGTGCTTTGGGTACGAAGTTGCGTTTGAGTTCGACATATCATCTACAAACTGATGGTCAAACGGAGAGGACTATTCAGTAACTTGAAGATCTTTTGAGGTCTTGTATTTTGGAACAATATAGTTTTTTGCCTTTGATCGAGTTTACGTATAACAACAGTTTCCATTCGAGTATTGGAATGGCACCTTTTGAGGCTCTTTATGGTAGAAGGTGTAGAACTCCTTTGTGTTGGTACGAATCGGGAGAGAGTGCTGTGGTTGGACCCGAGTTGATTCAAGAGACTACAGATAAGATTAAGATGATTCAAGAGAAGATGAAGGCTTCTCAGAGTCGTCAAAAGAGTTATCATGATAAGAGGAGGAAAGCTCTTGAGTTTGAGAAAGATAAGCATGTGTTTCTTCGAGTTACGCCAATAACGGGTGCCGGTAGAGCTTTGAAGTCGCGTAAGTTGACGCCGCGTTTCATTGGTCCTTATCAGATTTCCGAGAGGATAGGTGAAGTGGCATATCGGATTGCATTACCACCATCACTTTCTAATCTTCATGATGTGTTCCATGTGTCTCAATTGAGGAAGTATATTGCGGATCCATCGCATGTTGTTCCATTAGATGATGTTCAAGTGAGGGATAATTTGACGGTTGATACATCACCTATGCGAATTGAAGATCGAGAAGTGAAGAAGCTTCGTGGTAAGGAGATTGCTTTGGTGAAAGTGATATGGGGCGGAGTCGCCAATGGCAATATTACTTGGGAACTCGAGGATAAGATGAAGGAATCGTATCCGGAGTTGTTCGTTTGAGGTGAATTTTCGAGGCCGAAAATCTTTTAAGTGGGGGAGAGTTGTAACAACTCAATTTTAGTAATTATTTCTTATATTATTATTACTATACTTTATTTTATTTATTTGGAGTGTTAATTAATTAATTGGTTGTTAGGTAGTATAATAATCGATTATATTAATTAATTTGGTGTGTTAATTAATTATTTAGTTGATATGAGATATAATGAATAATTGAATTAATTAACTTAGTGTGTATATTGTGTTGGTTTAAATTATTTTGAATTAAATAGAGATATTTAAATATTAGGTCTTATTGGGCCTATTAATTGAATTAGAGGTATCATTCCTTAAGCCCAAATAGAATACTAGTATATAAGAGGTGAGAAGAGTGAGAATTAGGACTCATTTGATCATTTGACAACAATAGAGAAAGAGAAGAGGAAAAGTAAGGAGAAGAGGGGAAGAACAAGAGAGAAGCTAGGGTTTCCAGAAAATTGAAGAGGTAAGGGGGAGAATCCTTATTATTATGGGTTAGTATGATTGGGGCAATGGGTAGAAGTATGTTTAGGTTAAAATCCCTAATTTGCATGATTTTGGAATTGTTAGGTTTTGATGAGTATTATCGAATTGTGGTGATTTGATTGTGTTAAAACTGTAAATTAATGTTAGATTCTTAGAGTATTGTATGAGTTATAATTTTCTAAACGTTTGGCTTTTTGCAGAATCGAAATCGGAGGTCCGAAAGTCCTCCAACGATGAAAAACGCAGAAAATTCTGCATTCTGTTTTACGTTAACCGGTTACCCACCGAGCGTTAACCGGTTACTTGCTTAAAAATCTGTTAATTCTGTTTTATGTTAACCGGTTACCCACCGAGCGTTAACCGGTTACTTGCTTGAAAATCTGCGCAGGAAGTTGAGTCTGTTTTACATTAACCGGTTACCCACCGAGCGTTAACCGGTTACTTGCTCTGTTTTGTGTTAACCGGTTATCCACCGAGCGTTAACCGGTTACCACTGTTGTAAAATGAAAAATTGAGATTTTAAAAGTTGTATTCATTTGCAATGAGATCTAGTGTGCGTAGTTGATAATTAGCCTATATTTGTGAATGATATATTGTTACGAATGTGTATATGTACCATTGGTGGATAATTCATAGAGTTGACTTATGGTGATATGTGGAATGTTAAGATGGTAGAGATGATCTTAATTGCATATGTGTTGGTATTTGTACATTCATTCATGGCATGGTCGGCTTCATGGTGGAAGCGGTGAAACTGTGGGTTCACATGGTAGCATACGTTGATCCTTAATTGGAAATAGACGTAGTAGATGTAGCATACGTTGATCCTTAATTGGAAATAGGCGTAGTAGATGTAGCATACGTTGATCCTTGAGTGGAAATAGGCGTAGTAGACGTTGATCCTTAATTGAAAATAGACGTAGTGGCTTTGATCTTGTCCGGATCGGAAGCGTGGCTTGGATTCTAGATATTGAATCGGAAAGCGGTGAAACATTGGGTTCACATCGCGGTATCACATGCATAGAGTCACATGTCTTGCATTGAGTCACATTAGAGTTATGTGATAATGGAGTGTATGCATTATTGTGATTGTGATGTGTGTATGAGATATGGCAATTGAATTGATGATGTTTGGATACATAACATGGCAAAGTATGTGATTAGGTGATAATTGTAGTTATGTGTATTTTTGGGAATATAATATTGGATTTGAATGTTATACTCCTTGAGTTTTATGTGTGCTTGAAACATGTGAAATAAAGGTTGGTTAATATTATTTACATGGTTATATGAAGTGTGATGAATTCCTTTAATTGTTGATTTAATCATTGTGCTTATTATACTTCTTCATAATGATTTGAATTCTCACCCTTCTGTTGGAATGATGCTTTACACGGCATCGTGCAGATACTCCGGAGTAGTATTGCTGAAGTAAGTGGACGGTAGCTCACTCGAGATTAGCCGAAGAGTTTCCATATTTTAGTTTGAAGACTAGGTAATGAGTCAATGCTCTGGTCATGTAACACGGGGTAGATTAGTAGTATTGAACTCATATCTGATTTGGATACGTATTATGTTATTACTGGTGAACATGTTTAATTGAAGAGATTATTGAGAGATGATCATGGTATGGGACATGGATCATTTTATGAAATACATGAGTATTAATTATTTTCCGCTGCGAACGCATATGCTTGAATATTCATGATAAGAGAAATGTGTTATTTTAAATGACCAGGTGTATTGTATATTGATGATGAATGATGTTTGGTTTTTGAAAGCTTTTAGTTTTTGAAAACGTCGATGTGACGCCCTTTTGTTTATATGGGTGCTTATTTACTCTGATTATATGTTAAGTATTTTGGGGTAGAAAAAGGGGTGTTACAGTCACAACCCCTTCAAATCAAACGAACAGAAGTCACACGATATTTTCCAACAAAAGAAAAAGAAACGAGAAATACAAAAATAAAAAATAAAGAAAGCCCGCTAAGTCGAAAACTCAAAAATGGTTGACTTAGGCAAAAATTAGGGCATCCCCGTGGATTGCAAACTGGAATCAATCCAACAAAATTAGGGAAATAAAAAAAACTAAAGGAAAAGAGGAATCAAAATAATGCTCAACAAGAACACATTCGTGTGGCTATGAACCAAACAAAATATGGGTGACTTCTACTCCGAAAACCTCGTTGGTTTACCATATCCACCATCCCAAATCCCTTTTGGAGGATGAGCGCTTGTGTCAAACTAGCTGAACGTAAGACTGAAGAACATCAAGGAGAATGGGTGGGTTAGATAGGTTTTGAGCCGTAAATCCTTTCTTTCTGAAACCGTGAACCAGACCATGTTACAACCCTCAAAAGACCTAATTGAAGCAGGGTTTATTTCAAAAGCACACTACAGTCAGTAAGATCGTGTTAAAACTGACCCCTAAAAGATTTTCTTATCATTTGTGTTGGTATTGATATGACATTCCTAATTAGTGACCTATTCACTATATGTCATAATTCCAGTGAACATGCACGGATTTCAAAACTAACATAAACATAGTATTGCAATTATCATTTTCTAAAATGAACATTTTTAATCGTGAGTAAGCATTTGAAACTAGGAAAGTTTCCACAATGAGCATGAATTAAGAAGCTTGATGACACCAAGGGGCAAAACGCCTGAGGATTCCGTTAAGCAGAGGCAAGTCACTCTTAGTTGATCCTATCAAGGGGCAGAACGCCCGAGAACTCCGTTGAGCATGGGCAAGTCACTTTTGATAATCCCACCAAGGGGTAAAATGTACGAAGACACGTTGAGTAGAAACATAAGTCTCTTCAAGATTCAGTCAATCTGGGGAAATCACGTCAAGAAATCTCTACATGATTTAGTCAATATGGGGGAAATCACGTCGAGAAATCTCTACAAGATTCAGTCAATATGGGGAAATCACGTCGAGATTTAACAAATATCTCCAAGACCAATTAGTCAGGGGCATCCCCTCAAAGTTCAGTTAGTCAGGGGCATTCCCTCAAATATCAACCAGCCAGGGGCAAGGTTACTTCAAGACTCGTACTGGGGCAGGCCACCCCAAGAGCATAAGAAGTCAATCTTTCCGAGATGGTTAATCAGAGGTGTATGGTTCCAAGCACTATGGTAGTTTAGATCGAGATTGTCCTACGACAAAGTTGCTTCATAACTTGTGACTAGGGAAATCCATGCAGATACCCAACAGATTGGGGAAATCCATGTAGATACCCAATGGATGGGAAGTTCCTCTCCATGTTTTCAGAGCATCTCAGATTAAGCTTGGGGAATCAGAAGACCCAAACCAGGTTTGTCACTCTCCAACAGTACAAAGAAACTAGGATGTCGGGAAGTCATGCTAGACACATCCCATAACCTTTCAACAGGAAGCCTTGTAACCAAGCAAATCTCTCTCAGTGTTCACTACACCATAATTAAACTTGAGGCACCTGTAGACCCCCAAAACCATTGCATAAACATGTCATACATTATTCATGTCATTTCGCTTATGCATATCATCCGACATAACATGAAGAAGCTCTCTAATAAGAAAGAAGCAATCCCAAAACTCTCTTGGCATACTCTCGAACTCAATTCCGTTGGCACCTTTCCAGAGCCCATTTTTGTTGGCATCACAAAAATATATTGACTTTGTTTGGGTCCTTGTAAGACTCCTAGTTGGCATCCCCAACAGGGTTTCCTAAGTTGTTTCCTTTATACTTACCTTTTGTAAGTCGTCATTGCCTTTTGCGTGAGAAGGTTGTCTATGTCAAGACTTTGCCTTTTGATTTGTTTCAAAATATCCAATGTAGGTTTGGTGAGTCCCGAGAAGGGTAGCCATGTTTCGAAAACTTCATCCCCGCTGTTGTGCCTATGGGACACCCTGAGGTTTTCGCGCATTGAGAGTCTCAAACCCTAGATATGAGCTTGATGAGGCATTGGTGGATGTACACATTACCTGAAAAAGAAACAAAGTTATACAGAGTGTTTACCTTGAAAATTGGTAAACAACCGCTGATCTTCCAAATTTCTAAATTTGGTTACTCGCGGGATCAATCAGATTGATCCTAGGACATGTGTTAAGTGTCTCGTAAACTTGGTAGTAATAAATGATCAAAATTAGACGTCAGATCAAAGTTTTAAAGAAAATTAAGGACGAAAGATGACTTAAACGGAAAGAAAGGTCTTGAATTGGAGTTTATGACTAGTAAAGAAAAATGAAATAAACGACAAGAATTATATTATATTTAAAATGATAAATTAAAGTTTGCAAGTACTGGAATCTTAAGATTGTAAAGTAAACGTTGAATGTAGGGAAAGGAACGAAAGGATCTTAAAATTGCAAATGACAAAGTAAAAATAAAGTGTTTGAAAGGAATAAGCAAGGAAGAATGTTTCTGGAAAGAAAGAAAGTAAAGATAAATTTAGATTTCTTTGAAATAAATAACAATGGTGTAGACAACGTACATTATGCGTTTTACAATTCTTCTTCACACGAATACTTAGTAAATTTGCAGATTTTGTACACAACTTGACACACACTTTTCTAACACTAAGACCCTATATTTATACTGGATCGAAATAACCGCTCTGATGGTCCTTTAATCACGTCGATACACGTGGCGCCCTGCATGCGTGTATTCGCTCATTCTGCTCCACGTGTGCTCTTGCGGTTTCTGAGAAGGTGAACTTCCCTCCTTTATTTAAATTTTGAATATTTGATCGAAAACCATTTTTTAACCGCTTCTTAAAGAACTGCTCCTAAATTTCAGCTATGAGCTTGATCTTTATCCAACTAACTAAGCCGATTCATCTCCAGCTGGTCAAATTACTTATTGGTCGAAACCAGCTGTGCATATTTTCCAATTTTGGCAATTTGGGGTGGGTGTCAAAAATATGAGCTAACAAATTGCCCCCCAAAAATGTCATTTTCGACACACGAGAGAGAAAGACATTTTTTGAGACCTTACTTCGACGCCTCAATGACTGATATTGTGCCAGGTGTCTCGATGTTGGCAAAAAACTTTCCAGTTCCTCCACTTGCCTGGTGACGTTAGTGTCATCATTGCTTTTCCTACCCACGTCTTTTCAGCCGACAACATAATCTTTTTTGCTCATCGCGTTTCCTAGCTTTTAGGAAATCATGGGCTACAACGTTAATTGCTATTTTCACTACACTGCCCATGGGATACACGTGTCTCATTAACTTGTCCACCATTAATGTTGATTTGAAATATCTTCCACGTAGGCATATAAAACCTAATTACTTACCCATTTCAAAACTTTCTCGCATTCTCTGAATCTTCAAGCATCTAAACTCTCATCTCTTCAAATAGCTTTTAACTGAAACCCAGATTTTGTCTTCAAACCCTAACAATGGACGCTTCAAACAAAGTCCTTAAGGGAACATGAGTCTCTTTCAAAACCACCACCAATCGGTCTAAAGATATGAAGAAGATCTTTGAACTTCCTCCATTTGCTACGCTATCTGCTCCATTGGCAGTTGGCAATCATCAATACATCCTAGAACCTCAGACAGAGGAACAACGCAGGATCTATGCTTCTCAGGTACTCATTCTTGTTTTTGTCTCTGATAAAACTCATGCATTATCTGGACCTTTAGCTGAATTAGACGCTGATACCAGCAAACTTAGAGAATTTTTTCCTTCTTACCATAAATGCAAACCCATAGGGCAGGCTAGAAACCCTAGGACTACTTCTACCAAAAACACTCAGGCTGAGGACACTATAGATTTGAGGTTTATGAACAATGGTTTTAGAGCCTTCCGTGCCACCCCAACTTTTAAAGATCCCACTGATTACTCCAATTGGTTAAACAAGATAGAGAAACAAAAATCCCAGGCTTGGAAAGATATAAGGATATATGACCTCATTATGTTGTCGAAATTGGATTTAGATTACAACAACCCTATGTTAATTTCTTCGCTGCACTTCTGGGACAAAATACACTATACCTTCCATCTTCCTTGTGGAATGGTCACACTCACTCTCTTTGACATGGCCGCTATCATAGGGCTGAAACCCACTGGATACACCTATGATTCTGATATTGATTCCATAGATACCATTGCCTTTTCGACTACAAGAGTAACGTATTCAACACACATATACTCCATGTGGGGCACGACGTCTGCCTAAGTGAGATGATTCTGGAAATCCTTTACGAATCATTGAGCGACGGAGTGGCTCAACTAAAGAATCTGAGAGAAAAAGGGAACCTTCTATTGTCTGGCCCCTTTTGGTTATTACAACTTTGGCTTAACGCCACCTTCGAGGCCAACCTGCCAAGCAAGGGCCTCGTCGACGAGAATGCTGATGGAATCTGGCATAGGAGGGTTGAAGGACCAAGACTAGCTCAACTAACCCCTAGGGACGAAGGACAAGCTCTTAAAACAACTTTCATGAGTTATATCATGATGTTTGCTAAGCGTCATGGCTTTACTTCGAGTATGGCTCCATTCACTTTCAGTAAAGTTGGCCCTAAGTGGTTTACTAGGACCTTCCCCTCTCCATCTAAAAAACAGGAGACATAATCTATGCTAATTTGGGAAGCCTTCTTGACACCCAGGATTCTAACTCTTCGATTAAACCCTTCGAAGGTCTAGGTTACGCTGATAACTTACCAGCCCAATCTCGTTGCTCGATAATTTGGATTGGTTCAGGTCCTCCCGAAGTGCCTATATGACAAGAAGAGTAACCTCCTCATTCATAATGCAATCCATACTGAAACCGCCGCTCTTAAACAAATAGCCAGGTATACTGGCAGAACCCAGTTGACTCCGTTCAATTTCGAGCCCAACTTTCTTTGCAATCGAGAATTTGAGAAGTGGTGGGCTAAGTATTACATCAAGGAATTCTGCGACGTCACTTCCTTTATTCAACTGTTTGACAAAACTTTTCTTCTCGTGTAGGAAAAGACCAGGAAAGGTACTTATACGCTTATAAAAGAAATTCAAGTTTTTCAAAACTACTTTGAAACTGCCTATCGACCTGATGATCTTAGTTGAACCATCCGCGAAGCAGCTGTTACGCTCAAAGAGAAATTTTCAAAGAAAATAGAAACCTTAAAGATTCCCTCATACGTTTCTCACGAGAAACGCTATGAAATGGATCTCGAACTATTTCCCCCAAGGTTTCCTCCACTGCCAAATGCTGACTTCGGAGTGGCTCTTGCCCCCCTATTTCCAGATTGGTTCATTTATGGAGACTCTATCAAAATCCTCCAACAACAATCTCAGAAAAAGGCTCAGCGGATGGTTGCAACTAAGCACACTTTAGGTAGTTTCAAAGGGCACTTTCATATAGGAATCGAAGATTTCTGAATCGAATCAGACATATATGAAGGTGTGACACAGGGGCTTCCCTCGAAGTATATTCCCTTTGACAGGCTATTTGCTTTTACCTAGCACTGACCATTTCATATTATTCTTGTTTAGCTATCAAGACCCCCCTAAGAAACACACCAGCAAAAGGCCCATCGACTCGAAGGCAGAAGGAAGCAGCAAGCCTGCAAAGGTACCTCTTTTTTTCTTGTTCTTTTATCTGTGTTATACATTGATGATATAATATTTCATTCTTGGCTCAGGTTGCTCGAAAACCCCCGGTGAGTCCCCTGAGAATCCAAAAACCCGTCGCTGCCCCCATCATCAAAGATCCTGACGAAGATGACATGTCGCCTGTTCTCGACCTCACTTCTAGGAAAACAAAGTCACAACCGAAAGCCACCGATGCTTCGAATCAACCACCAATCAAACTTCCAAGAAAAAGGATCGCTGCACTTATTATCCAAGAACCTACTCCTGAGGAAATGGAAATAGTAGCAGCGGCCCAAAGTGAGAGCGATCATTCTAGCCCTGGAGTCGAAGGTGATAAGGTACAACGCGCTTCTCTTTACTTTATTTAACTTGTTTTCCTCTTTTAGCCACTTATACCTTTTGATTGCATTGATTTTAGGATGGCGTGAGCACTGTCATTCTTCCCAAGAAAAATGCTTCCTTCATGCCTGTCTCTGCACCTGATGTTTTGAACAGCGCTGGCGAACCTACTTATCGACCATCCTATGAAAAGGGGTCCATAAGCGAGATTAATCAACCTCCACCTGGTGACCTCGATGCTTCTCCACCAAAAATTTCTACTCAACATTCTCATACTAGTGACTCTGGTCATGAAACTGATTCGAGCGAAGAAGATGAGGCCCAAGGTGATCCAGACCCTATGGCTAAGGATGAGCTAGCTGAAGATGAGGAAACCCCTGGGGATGATCTACATACAGCTGAAGGAACGAATGATCCCTAGGGAGAAGGATGGGGCGTCGAAGACATGGTTGTAGAGGAAGCAGATGAAGGGAATCTTGCCACTAAACCTGATAATGTTGAAGGCCAAAAAGGAGGAAAGGCTAGTGCAGACGAAGACCATGCTCAAACTCAAACCCATGTTATGGCTGACAATCCGCAGGTTGGAGTTTCGTCGAGTAGCATTGGGGCCTTTTCTACAGAACAATTGGCTATCTTGAAGCGAAGTCAGCCAGATGAATATTTAAAGGCTATGCTGAATTGCAGGGAGAGTTCTTCTAACCAAAGCCATAATACTTCAGTGTCTGAAGATCAACCTTCGAGCACCCCTGTCAGTGAAATCCTCTCTAAGATCAAAGACAAAGTCTTTAAGGGTGACTTATTTCTGTTGTTGTTGGCTAATCCTTCTGCTCCTCTAACTCTGAAAGCTCTTCTTATCCAAGTTGACTTGCTAGAGGCTTATCCCGAAGTGGCCAACGTTATTTTGGAGATAGGGACCAGGATTGACCAAGTTGTTGTAGATCATAAGTTGCTACCTCAACTTACAGGGGAAATAGAGAAAAAGTATGGTTATGAGGCTGCAGCCTGGGATGCTGCTACTGAATCTACTAATAAGGCAATGCAGTTGGAACAAACCAAACAAAAGAATAAGGAAAAGGTTGACGCTCATGATCGCAACATCGCCTCTTGGAGACAATAAATAGAAGAACTTCAAACAAAGATCTTTGAGGCCGAAAAATACAAACATCAACTATTGGAGTTTGACGAAGCTTTGATGGCTCAGGAGCTATCATTTGGTATGGAATTCGTCGAAAAAGCTCGACAACTTGAGTTGGACGTCAAACTCTTGCGATAAAAAAGATCTTTGTGCAAAAAATGGCTGGAGCTCCTTAAGGTCAAATATCTTCAGATTAAGGCTAACCTTCCCTTTTAGTGCTATTTTTATTTATTTGGTAATGTAACGAAATTTCTCTTTGTAATGAATATTGGTCTTCTGGCCCTATGACTTGAATATCACCATTTTGGAACTCTTACCATTTTGGCTTTGCTTCATTTATGTGAGTATCCATCTCTTATTTTTACTTCTTGGATTTTCGGTTTATATTTTTTCAAATATTTCCTGTTTACTCTTAGAATTCTTCTATCTTCACTAAGCTCTTCGATCTCATAAGCACCATTAGAAAATATCTGCAAAATTTGGAAATGGCCTTCCCATTTTGGGGACCATTTCCCCAAGGCTCTATCTTTTCTATCCATTGGAAGGATCACTTTCCAGACCAAATCTCCAGGCGTAAAACTTTTAACTTTCACTTTCTTATTATAAGAGACTTTTATCCTCTTCTTTTGTTGCCTTAGAAATTCTAAGGCATTTAACCTTTCCTCGTCTAGATCAACCAATTCATCCAACATCATGCTCCAATATGATTCCGTTGGGAGTTCATGTTGCCTTTGAATCCTTAGGGATTGTAAGTGAACTTCTACTGGAAAAACAACATCTGACCAAAGGTTAAGCGAAAAGGGGTCGACTTAGTAGCCTCTTTAGGGGACGTACAACATGCCCACAAAATTTGGTCAAGAGTTTTGTGCCAATTCCTAGGCTTCTTCCCTACATGCTTTTTAATCAAACCAATGATCACCTTATTGGCAACCTCAACTTGTCCATTGGCCTGAGCATAATAGGGTTTTGATGTCAATAATTTGAAACCCATTTCTTTGGCAAATTCCTGCATTTTCCGACCAGTAAATACTGATCCTTAATCTGTTGTGATTGTCTCTGGAATTCCAAACCTATATATGATATGCTTTTGGATAAATTCGACCACATCCTCTTGGTTCACATTTGGCAAGGGTATGGCTTCAATCCACTTTGTAAAATAATTGACTCCCACCAATATATATCTTTGACTCTTAGATGATGGAGGTCGAATCTCTCCAATCAAGTCTAAAGCCCAACCTCTAAATGGTCAAGGTTTAATGATAGAATGTAATTCACTTGCAGGGACATGTTGTATGCCTGCATGCACCTGACACTCTTGGAAACCCTTCGAAAATTCAACACAATCTTTCAACATGGTAGGCCAAAACACCCCTTGATGGAATAAGAGCCATTTCATCTTATGACCGACTTGGTGTGCCCCACACGCTCCACTATGCACAGTCGAAAGGGCGAAGTATACCTCTGACTCACTAAGGCATTTCAGCAGAATTCCTTTAGGAGATTTCTTAAACAATTCGGAACCCAAAAGAACGTAACTTAATGCTCGATACCTGGTTTTTCAATCAGTAGGTGCTGTGGGATTCTGCAGGTATACCACTATTGGCTTTCTCCAGTCCTTATCCGTCAAACAGTCTATTGCCAATATTTTGAAATTTCCTTCATCAGCACATCCTAGCTTAGTCTTTTTAAATCTGAAGGAATTAGTCTGGTTGCCACCACCTTTCCACTAACTTCTATGACTTTGTGCAACTTTTCCTTCAAAATTTTGTACCCGAATGCAATTTGAGCTAAATCATTAGCTATAATGTTTTCTATTCGTGGTATGTGTCGAATGTAAACCATTTCGAACTTTTTTAACAATCGACTGACGATTATGAAATACATGATCAAATTCTCCTTAACACATCTATATTCTTTCGTGATCTGTTTTATGACTAAATCTGAGTCTCCCATTATCTCAACTCGAGTTGCCCCCAATTCCAACAACATTTTGAGTCCTGCTATGAGGGCTTCGTTTTCAACCTCGTTATTCAAACAAGTCCCTTCTACTTTGTACTGGAATTTTGTTGGAATTTTATTAGGAGAAATAATTTCGATCTCAACACCTGTGCCATTTTTATGACTAAATCCGTCGAAGTACAACTTCCACGACCGTAATTAAACATAGTTCAATGCGTTGGCGTCAATGGAGTGGTCGACTATGAAGTCTGCTACCACTTGTCCTTTCACCGCTTTTAATGACATGTACGTTAAGGAAAACTTAGTTAATGCTAATGCCCATTTCCTAATTCGACTATGCAAAATTGGTTTGGATAACATATGTTTAATAATATCATAATGAGATGAAACATACACGTCAACAGGTTTGATATAAGGCTTCAATTTTGTACAGGAGAAATATAAGCATAGACATAACTTTTCGATCATGCTATACATAGTTTCTGCATCATTTAAAACCCTATTGAGGTAGTAAATGGCTCTTTCAACACCAGTATTACCTCCTGTGCTAACATGCTCTCTAAGGTTTTGTCAGATGCAGATATGTACAATCTCATACTTTTATTTCTACAAGGTGGCGTTAAGATTGGTGGGTAGCTCAAGTACTATTTAATCTTATCGAACACTTCTTGCTGAGCTTGTCCTCATTCAAACACTTCCTTGTTGAGTCAAAGCAAAGGCGAAAATGCTTGCGTCTTCCCACTAAGGTTTGCGATGAATCTCCTTAAGAAATTGATCTTGCTTAGCAGCGACTGCAAACCTTTCTTCATTGATGGCGCTTTCGCTTCCATGATGGCTTTGGTTTTATTCTGGTTTATTTCGATCCCTTTTTTATGGACCACAAAACCTAGAAAGTCCCCAGCCTGCACACAAAAAGCACATTTCAGAGGGTTCATTTTTAGACCATATTTTCTCATTCTTTCGAAAGATAGTCGAAGGTGGTTTATATGACTTTTCCCTGAAATAGACTTAACAACAATATCGTCTATATAGATTTGCATAAAAGTCTCTATGAAATCATGGAAGATCGAATTCATTGCCCTTTGGTAGGTTGCCCCTGCATTTTTCAAACCGAAAGGCATCACTACCCATTCATAGGTTCCCAAGGCTCCGGGGCAATGAAATTCCATTTTGGGGACATCTTCTTTAGCAATGAATATTTGATTATACCCGGAATACCCGTCAAGCATGCTTAGATATTCATAGCCTGCGGCAGAATTGACCAACATTCTGCCACTGGAATTGAGTATTCATCTTTTGGGGTTGCAGTATTCAAATCTCTAAAATCTATGCAAACCCTTAACATGCCATTCTTCTTTACAACTAGCATAATGTTAGCTAACCATTCGACATACCTGGTTGTGCGAATGAAATTACAATGGAGAAGGCCTTCAACTTCCTCCTTGATCTTTGACAATATTGCTGGAGAAAATCACCTTGGATTCTGCTTCACTGGCTTCTTTCCAGGTTTGATCGGCAGTTTCAATTCGACCAACTCTCTGCTTAAACCAGGAATTTCGTCATAGTCCCATGCGAAATAGTCTTTAAACTCTCTCAGCAACCGGACCACTTCGATCTTGAGTTGAGGGTGGATGTTGGCATTGATGTAAGTTGGCCTTTTTATTACCCCCTCTCCCAAGTCCACTTCTTCGAGGGGATCCTGAGCCAACATCTTAATATTTGTTGCTAGTGGGTCCTTCTCGAAACCCAAAGGCTCGTCGTCGTAGATCGCATCAAGCCTCTAGTCTTGCTCTTCGTCTTGACCTTCGTCAGGTGGTCTTGGGTCAAACTCTTTCCCGGGACCTACTGGTGCTTCACTGGCTTTGACAACCATATTTTTTACTTCGGCCTCTAAGGCCAATTGTTGCTTGCTTTCGGCTATGTAAGCCGAAATCCTCTTTAAAGTTGGAAACTCAGTCATCATCACTGAATTCACTTCCTCACCCTGTGGGGTCAATTTCGGATACTCCTAAATATTTGAAGTTGTCTTCGCCTACTACCTCTCCGTCCCACCGGAAACCATAGTGGGGTGTAGTGATAAGGAACAATAGGTGTTGTCATCAGGGGTAAATGCGAACTCATCTGAATCACAAGGATCTATAGTGGCTAAGTGCTTGTCAAATTGGCGCTTGTAGACATGATTGATAGGGGTTTTAAAGTACCTCTGATCCGCCTCTATATTTTTAACAATGCCATCTGGGCTCCAAATTATAATCCTCTGGTGCATCGAAGATGGGACGAATCCAACTCCATGGATCCATTCTCTTCCCAGCAACAGGTTGTAGTTTGCCTTCGTTTTCACAATCATGAACATTGAGGACCTAGTGACCGTTCCCACAGTCAACTCGACTTGGATAGCCCCCAGGGTGGAACCTACTATGCCTTCATAATTGGTTAACACCATATTATGAGGTTTGGCATCAGTATCATATTTTCCAATTTTCGCCAACATACGATGGGGCATCAAATTCATAGTTGCTCCACAATCTACCAGTATTTTATTAACTGGGATGTTTTCGACTTTTCCAATAATGAAGAGGGGTTTCAGGTGACTCTTCATGGTTTCACTAGGTCTTTCGAAAAAAGAATGTTGCTCCTCGACACAGCCATTGTTCATTACATAGTAACGAATCGGTTTTTGAGCGACCATTTCCTTCTCGGTGATACTGTCATTATCACCGACTTCGGCGATCCGATCGAATTCTCAGGGCATTACGGATACTACTCCGACTAAAATGTCTAAAGAATCCTCTGAACCAGAGTCAAAGTTGTCAATTAATAACTCATATTCGGCAGCCATCTGATTGTCTCCGACCGTCTTACTTGAAATCTTGGGATCTATTTTGGTGATGTTCTGGCCATCCTTTTTCTTCACCATGACGTTGGTACTTGATTCAGCTTGGTCCATTTCACCATCTTCTCTTTTGGCTTTTCGCCTTCTTTGTTCTCTTCTCCACTGAGATCTCGTCATAAGATTTTTTCCTTTATAGTTTTCAGACACATGTGCGATCCTTTTGTCGGACCGAATTTCCTGGGAGTAAGCCAGCGACGAACCTCTTTCAACCTCGAAGTTACGCCACTTTCCATGACTGTGTTTCCTACCCTCAGTTTGCTTGACCCCACTTCCCATCTGATCCTTTGATGCTTGGCTTAAAGGTCACGGGTTGGAAGTTCCTCCCAACTTGCTTGGTTTCTCTCAACTTCATCATGGGGCGCCAAGGATCAGGATATCTCCTGGGATCGAAAAACATTTCTGGCTTACCCGCTTGAATATTGTGGATGGCTTTATGGACATTTTGGTGATTCATTCTCCTAACTCCTTCCAAATTCTGAGCTTCCCTTTTGTTAAAGATAGTTGTAAGACCCCAATTTTGACCCTAAGATCCCTCATGCATTTCATCATAAGCATTAGCATTGGGATCATACCTTGGCATCCTCCTTACCCTCTTTCATTGGGTTTGTTGTGGGAGAGATCACCAAGCACTTTGTGATGATATCATACTTGTATTTTATCATTTCACTAACCAAAATACCAAAAATATGTCTTTGCATTTACCTAACTCTTTTGTAGGTAGGGCATGATCTCATTGATTCATCAAGCTCACATCTAGGGTTTGAGACCCTCATGAAAAAAGAGCACAACCAAGAATTGATTCAAGAATGGCTATGAGCATCATATATGAGTCCCAATAATCTCTACATGTTATATTCATCAAGTTTTCTTCAAGAGTTTGAGGGTGATTTGCCTTGGAAACCCTAGTTTGACTGGGTATCTTGAGTAACTTCTCCAACGAGTTATCTCATCAATTGATCAAATTTATCAAGGGACACTTAAAATTGCATCATCCTATGCATATATGATCTACCATGAGCCAAGAAAGTCAAGAGAATTGGAAATTAGCAAGTTGGTTGATGGTGGTTGGCCAGATGAATTCATCTGATCAAAACTGGGTCTCCCTAGACCCTATCTCCTATATTTTTCACCATATGAAAATTATTCCAAGATTAAACTTACTCTAAATGACATTTCAAACAACTTTCATGTTGATACCTAGAGCTAGTTTTTCTTGTAAAATCATTTTCTATGTTGAAACATAATAGGTCATTTTGTCTAAACCCTACTTTGAAAGTCAACTTCCCAAGGCCATAACTTGCTCAATTTTTATGAGATGAAATATTTCCAAGTTTCACAATCAAATTCAATGTGTCTACTTAAACTTTTATGTTTGTAGTGGGAGCTAATTCAACTTTTTTGAGCATGTGATATGACGCTACATTATAGGTCACTTTTGACCTATACCATTGATCAAGTGATTTTTCCAAACTTCAAAAATGCATAACTCTATAATTTCAAATCCAAATCACATGAAATTGGTGACCATTTTGAATGTCTTTGAGAGAGCTACAACTTTGATGATGACACGTTTCTCATTTTAAGCTCATATAAAAAGTTAAGCAAGGTGGAATATTGAGACATATGGCTTGACACTTAGAAAAAAATTTATATGTCAAAAGTTTCCAAACTTCCACCTCAAATTTCTCCAAGTTCCAAGTTCCAAGCTCCAAATGAAAAAGTGTTGAACATCAAACTTGTTCCTCTTGATCTCACCTTTCCAAAGAGCTCAAATTCATTCATTTTGGATGAGAAATGCATAGGCTGCGCATGGTTTAAACAGACTGATATCATTTGGCATGGATTAATCTGTAAGCAACAATGCACATGTGCCTTGCAATCTAAGCTAACTTCAAAGCATCTGAACTTCAAATTTGGACCTTCAACTTTCATTTCATGGGCCTATGCGCGCCCATGCAGTTGTGCATCATCATTTTCCAATTTTGGAAAGTAAGAATGAGTTTGAAAATATCATATGATTTGGCTATATATAGAAGCCCTTATGCTCAAAATTTTAGACACCATTGCGCCAGCTTTGAATCCCCATTGAAAAACCTTCACTCTCATAGGATAAACCTTATAAATTCATTTGAATTTGAGCTTGAATCTCCACTGCTTTAGAATTCAATTCTCCAGGAATCCATTGCTTCTAAGTCTTTCCATTCTCTTCCTGCAAACAATTGAAGTGAGTCCAAGCACAAGCCAGATCAAGATCCATCGTGTTCAGATCTCCATTGAAGGTAATTTGCAGAAACTTTAAACTCTTCGATTCTCTTAAATTCTTTCTCAATTCCATTGATTCTTTGGTTGTATGAAGTCCTACCAATGTAGGGAAGAAGATTGAGTTGCTTTGAGGTCAAATCGAAGCAACTCAGATCATGCACCTCAACTTCCAATTCCACATATCTCTCAATATATTTGGAATTGGAATGAATGGAGGTCAGATTCGAGCTCAGTGCCATTTTTTCTTGAAGATCATGTCCCTGTTTTTTATTTTGGTGATGGTTCATCTTGACCAGTCCGGTGAAGCTCACCGGGGAAGATGACCAAAGCTCCGGCTCCGGCGATGAGGTGTTTCACTTCTGAACCATAGGATCCATGCCACATATTCTAATCGTGAGTGTTTGTTTTGATTACAATCTATGCCATGTGGTTGACTCAAGAACATGTGGAACGCGCGTTTTGGATCATCAGATATGTCACCTCAACTAATGAGGGAGATCTGATGGTCCACGTATTTTTGAATTTCTGAAATTTCATTTTAATTACATTTTCTTCAATAATTCATATTAAATTCAATATTGAACCAAAAAATACGGGACTTTCACCAAAAAATTTCAAATATTTTTCTCTTTCATATTCTGAATTAAAATTATTTTTTGGATCATTATTAATATTTTTCATGAATTAATTGATTTTGAATTTGTCTTTAATTGTTTAAAAATATTTTTAAATGTCCAAAAATTATGAATTTTTTTCTCCAAGGTCCTTTGACCTTGTTTGACCTATGATAAATCTCATGGCCATTTCTTTGGTGTTTTAATGAGATTTTAGGAATTGGACAAAACATATTTGAATTTAATGCATTATTTTATTATTTTTAATTGAATAAATGCAATTTTAATTGTGTTGACTATTTGTATTGACTTAATTGAGTTTGCTTGTTTGTTGTTGGGCCTTGGTCAAGGTTGATTTGACTTTGTTAAGTTAATATCATTGGATTTAGGGGATTGATGGAATGTACATTCCATCTCCCAAAATGAATGAATGATATTAATTTGGTAAAAGTCCTCCTTTGACCAATTTGTGATCTCATTCATCCCCTTCCCTCTTCATCTAATTCCCCTTCTCCATCCATTCATTTCCATTTGGCCAATGACATCTCAAAGTCCTAATGCTAGTTGATTGAAAAATTGACATGAGTATGGATGAGATTAGGCCACACCTTTTGCATATTTTTTGTGTGTGGTATGCTTAATGGGCATAGTTCATTATACTATGTCTCCAACATGCATTAACACCAAAAGTCTATTGCCCGACCTTAAATAGTTGTGACTTCTACATAAGTCCAATTACGATTGTTTAACATAGCGCTAAATTTTTGACATAAAAGGCATAAGCATTCTAGTTAGTGAGATTGTAAGTCTCCCATCTTCCATGGTATTGTGTGGAAACTTGGTCTTCTTTCCTTCCTTTGGAAGATGTTTTGGTTCAAGGATCCATGCTTGTGGCAAGTGGGTTGAGTGTTCTCCAAAGAATGTCTTAAAATCAAAAGCAAAACAAAACTAAGTACTAACTTACTAACCATTAACTTTTAACTTCAAGTCTTTACTTTAATGTAATTTACTTTTTAGCACTTTATATCATTTGCCATTATACATATGATTCTAATCGTTTATGTTAATGTAATTTTAACTTTGTCCATTTGGACCATATTGTGTGATATATTTTATTTTGTGTTACTTTGATTGTTTGTGTGGTCTTTGACCATTAATGCACATAATAATAACAAAAACCCTAAAAAACTTTTGAATGGACTGTTGGCTTGATCTATGGACCAATTGGACTTAGAACTTAGGCAACATTCCTTTGCTAATGGACTCGGCCAATGCCAACTTGTTGAAGAACCAAATGCTTGCAATGTGAAATTCATCTGATACATCTTTGAAGATCTCTCTAAGATTCATCTGCAACACTGATCATTGTTATGTTGCTATTTTGAACCTGTGACTTGTGGAATTCATCTGCTACATGGGCTATTTTGAAGAAGATCATGAAGTGGATAAGCTTGGATGAGGCCATTTTTATTTGATGCATTTGCTCTTCAAGATTGATATAATTGTGCATTTATGTGTTGTTTTATTCTAAAAGTCCAAGGGAATTATGGGTTTCTATTGACATACTTATCTATTGGATTGCTACCCATTTGGTCATATCTTTTCAACTCTAAACTTTTAATTTTTGTGAATATGGTAGTCTCTTCATCTTCTCCCAATTTCTTTAATTTCAAAATCTATCCCTCCATTTTTCAAAACCTTCTTTGTGTGAACTACTTTTGTTCTAAATTTGACCACTTTTGCATAAAGATAGAAACTTTGGGCTTATGCCATTGCATTTTCAAACTTCTTTTCTTAAATCAAAATTTTAAATAAACTTAACTATACTTGACTTAAACTTTCAAAAAGCCAAAAAGAACTAACTCATTCAAACCATTTTTAGGCCTTTGTGCTTTTCAAACTTAAATTTTGTCAAAACCAACACACTCATTTTGAAATTTATAGCACGAACTACGAGGTTTTGATCCCTCATTTTTATGTTGGTACGTAGGCACAAGACCGAAGGTCTTGTCAAACACAAAAATATAATTAATGAATTATTTTATCATCCCCCCACTATTTGTTTGTAAACATCACTTTATACAAGATACATATGCATATAAAAGGGCTCCCTAGGAGTACCTAGGACACTTTGGGTGCTAACACCTTCCCTCCGTGTAACCAACCCCCTTACCTGTGATCTCTGACTTTTATTAGTTTTTATTTGAAAACTTCTTACTATTTGGGTTTTGTTCGTGCTTTTTCCCCTTTCCCTTGGAAACAATAAAAATGAGGTGGCGACTCTTGTTAATTAATCTCTAGCTTGTCAATAGCTTGATGATCATGAATTTCCCGTTACAACAGCACTGCACCTGGGGCATAGCATAACTTCCGATTTATTTTTCTGGCACCTTTGGAGGAAGTCCGACAGTGTTTCTTCCTCCTGAGGGAATGCGACCTTGTTATATTCCTCTTGTCGATATTCATCATCGTCTTCCATGGAGACTTCTCGAGATAACTCCACCATATTAACTTCCATGTGGATATCCTCAGTAATATCCAACCTTTGGAATTGTTTTTGAAGACCGTTAGTGGCCTTGTCCAACTAAATGAAATTATCAGCGGTTTCTTTAGTGATCATTGCTTACTTTGAATTTCCAGCACCCTCGATATTTGAGGCTTCAACATATTCTCAATTGACATCCTCTGTACCCCTTTGGGAAAAATCGCCAAGAGGTGCTTGCTCGAAGTACTCACGTACTCTAACCATGATAGGCCCATTGACAAAGTCTTCAGTAACTTCGGTCACACAGAAATCATCAACAACTTCAATGAAATTCACCTCATCTGGCTCAGTATAATGAGCCTCAGCGATCTGTAGAGGATCGGAGTCGATTTTCATCTGGCTCCGTGTCTTATCACCGAACTTGAGTCTTCCCTCCTGGATGGCATTCTGCACAAGATCCCTGAAAAGAAAACATTGAGACATTTTATGACCCAAAAAGCTATGGTATTTACAAAAATCCTTGTTTCTTTCTTTGTTTTAAAGGGGGTACTTTAGTACCCGGAGGTACTATCATCTAACCATCTTTGACTAATAAGTCAAAAATTTCATCACATTTTGTAACGTCGAACGTATATGTTTTCTTAGGAAACTTGTCATTCTTTTCAGGTTCGACCGAGTTTTTTCCGTTCGAATGAGCTAAAACTTTGCACGCATATGGTGGACCTTGTGTCAATTCAGCAAGGTCGATCTCAGTATTGTCGAAGTTTGGAACTTCATGACATGAATATTTGTCATATTTCCTGAAATCGACATAGGCTACCCTTTTAACTTTGTTTGTTCTAGCCTTTTCTTCTTTTAAACACTCCACCTGTCGAACTCTGTCAGCCAACTGGGCCATATCCCTCAGGTATTAAGTATCCAATTTCTTTCTAATCGAATAGTCAAGGCCTTCAGGGGCCATTTCGAATAGTTCATGCTCTGGTACTTGCGTAAAACACCTGGCTTTGATTAGTCGAAATCTGTTCAGGTAGTCATCAATTGGCTCAGTGAATTTTCGTCTGACACTAGCCAACTCTTTCAAACTTATCTTTGTTTTCCCCATGTAGAACTGTTCATGGAACATTCTTTCTAGTTGGTTCCATGAGTGGATCGAGTTTTGGGGCAACGTTGTGAACCATGTGAAAGCATTCTTTGTAAGAGAACTTGGAAAAAAATTCATCCAAAGGCTCTCGTTATTTGACATATCTCCAGCTTCGATAAAATATCTCGCCATGTGTTCGACAGTTGACTCAGTAGTATCCCCATCAAACTTGGTGAATTTGGGTATTTTGGTCCTCAGTAGACTCAGTAGTATCCCCATCAAACTTGGTGAATTTGGGTATTTTGGTCCTCAGGGGTGCATCCGTTTGTAAGATATATTCTGCTAAAGGCAACATATAATTTGGTCTTCTAAGTCCAAAATTTACCCCATTTCGAACCATAATTCTTTCGACTATAGCTGTTAGGTTATTATCAGCTACCACATCATCATGTCGAACTTGTGGTATGATATCATCAACATTTTGATTCTTATTTACCATTAACACCCTTGGTTCCCTAGGTACATGTGGTTCAATCCTAGGGGGTACTACTACTCCCCCTTGATTTTGTGGGATCTGGTTAATGGTGAGGTCTTCCTCAAACGGGGGCTCTTGATTCTCTCTTACCCAATCCCTAGGCAGGGGACACTGGTGTTGAGGTATACCAAGAAACTCAGACATTCGAGCCACTTGTGTTGTCATCTGTTAATTTGACTGAGTCGTATTCTGAATCATAGGATTTAACATAATGGTCAAAGTTTTAGTTAACATTTGGACCATTTCATGATTGCTTTCGTCCATCTGTTGCTTCCATGCCGCCGCAAAATTATTGGTAAGAGTGGGTAGTTGTGTTGGGTGTCTTAGACCTAACGCTTGATTGGTTCGACCCGCGTTTATCCCGAACCCTTGCACTGGTGAATTTATGTTAGCCACCGGTTCTGAAAAAGTAGAACCCACATTCTGTAGATTAGCCATCACTGAAGTTGGAATTCCATACGTCTGTTCTCGACCGCTAAATGGTATTGAGAAACTAGGGGGCACCAACGACCTATTTGGGATATCCCTAATTGGTGAAGGAGTGTGAGGAGGTCCCCTAGGTCCAATGTAAGTTAGAATTGGTTCCGAATGGCAGATCGAATGCTTAGGCATCGAACTCACCATAGACGAAACTACTTTGCGTTGTGCCCGTCTTTTCCCCTATCAAAGAAGAAGGGGGCAACTATTTGCTAGTTGATGGATTTTGAGAATTTTGAGTTTCTGGAGGATTCATATTCGCCATCCTCGTCTGGGATTCTCTCCCTGTTCTTTGTTCATCGTTTATGGCTATTTTACCACTTCTTAAAAGCATACAA